>NC_088409.1:102170704-102180704 GCF_034236695.1 Oncorhynchus nerka | reverse complement strand
AACCACCTCAGTCAGGCCAACCAAGATCACCAACCACCTCAGTCAGGCCAACCAAGATCACCAACCACCTCAGTCAGGCCAACCAAGATCACCAACCACCTCAGTCAGGCCAACCAAGATCACCAACCACCTCAGTCAGGTCAACCAAGATCACCAACCACCCCAGTCAGGCCAACCAAGATCACCAACCACCTCAGTCAGGCCAACCAAGATCACCAACCACCTCAGTCAGGCCAACCAAGATCACCAACCACCTCAGTCAGGCCAACCAAGATCACCAACCACCTCAGTCAGGTCAACCAAGATCACCAACCACCCCAGTCAGGCCAACCAAGATCACCAACCACCTCAGTCAGGCAAACCAAGATCACCAACCACCTCAGTCAGGCCAACCAAGATCACCAACCACCTCAGTCAGGCCAACCAAGATCACCAACCACCTCAGTCAGGCCAACCAAGATCACCAACCACCTCAGTCAGGTCAACCAAGATCACCAACCACCCCAGTCAGGCCAACCAAGATCACCAACCACCTCAGTCAGGCCAACCAAGATCACCAACCACCTCAGTCAGGCCAACCAAGATCACCAACCACCTCAGTCAGGCCAACCAAGATCACCAACCACCTCAGTCAGGCCAACCAAGATCACCAACCACCTCAGTCAGGCCAACCAAGATCACCAACCACCCCAGTCAGGCCAACCAAGATCACCAACCACCTCAGTCAGGCCAACCAAGATCACCAACCACCTCAGTCAGGCCAACCAAGATCACCAACCACCTCAGTCAGGTCAACCAAGATCACCAACCACCCCAGTCAGGCCAACCAAGATCACCAACCACCTCAGTCAGGCCAACCAAGATCACCAACCACCTCAGTCAGGCCAACCAAGATCACCAACCACCTCAGTCAGGCCAACCAAGATCACCAACCACCTCAGTCAGGCCAACCAAGATCACCAACCACCTCAGTCAGGTCAACCAAGATCACCAACCACCTCAGTCAGGCCAACCAAGATCACCAACCACCCAGTCAGGTAAACCAAGATCACCAACCACCCAGTCAGGTAAACCAAGATCACTAACCACCTCAGTCAGGCCAACCAAGATCATCATCCACCATGTCAGGTCAACCAAGACCACCAACCACCCCAATCAGGCCAACCAAGATCACCAACCACCCAGTCAGGCCAACCAAGATCACCAACCACCCAGTCAGGTAAACCAAGATCACCAACCACCCAGTCAGGTAAACCAAGATCACTAACCACCTCAGTCAGGCCAACCAAGATCATCATCCACCATGTCAGGTCAACCAAGATCACCAACCACCTCAGTCAGGTCAACCAAGATCATCATCCACCATGTCAGGTCAACCAAGATCACCAACCACCCAGTCAGGTCAACCAAGATCACCATCCACCCTGTCAGGTCAACCAAGATCACCAACCACCAAGTCAGGTCAACCAAGACCACCAACCACCCCAATCAGGCCAACCAAGATCACCAACCACCCAGTCAGGCCAACCAAGATCACCAACCACCCAGTCAGGCCAACCAAGATAACCAACCACCCCAGGAGTACTTTTGCACAGTCAGCTCAACCAACACCATGCATGCACACAAATTGATATTGCTGAGTGGCCATTAGTCCTGTCAGATTCACTAAGGACTGATCTGGTAAGCAAAAGGCCACACTTCAGATTCTGGCCTGGTAGACCCACACTTCAGATTCTGGCCTGGCAGACCCAGACTTCAGATTCTGGCCTGGTAGACCCACACTTCAGATTCTGGCCTGGTAGACCCACACTTCAGATTCTGGCCTGGTAGACCCACACTTCAGATTCTGGCCTGGTAGACCCACACTTCAGATTCTGGCCTGGTAGACCCACACTTCAGATTCTGGCCTGGTAGACCCACACTTCAGATTCTGGCCTGGTAGACCCACACTTCAGATTCTGGCCTGGTAGACCCACACTTCAGATTCTGGCCTGGTAGACCCAGACTTCAGATTCTGGCCTGGTAGACCCAGACTTCAGATTCTGGCCTGGTAGACCCACACTTCAGATTCTGGCCTGGTAGACCCACACTTCAGATTCTGGCCTGGTAGACCCCGACTTCAGATTCTGGCCTGGTAGACCCACACTTCAGATTCTGGCATGGCAGACCCAGACTTCAGATTCTGGCCTGGTAGACCCACACTTCAGATTCTGGCCTGGTAGACCCAGACTTCAGATTCTGGCCTGGTAGACCCACACTTCAGATTCTGGCCTGGTAGACCCACACTTCAGATTCTGGCCTGGTAGACCCACACTTCAGATTCTGGCCTGGTAGACCCAGACTTCAGATTCTGGCCTGGTAGACCCAGACTTCAGATTCTGGCCTGGTAGACCCACACTTCAGATTCTGGCCTGGTAGACCCCGACTTCAGATTCTGGCCTGGTAGACCCACACTTCAGATTCTGGCCTGGTAGACCCACACTTCAGATTCTGGCCTGGTAGACCCACACTTCAGATTCTGGCCTGGTAGACCCCGACTTCAGATTCTGGCCTGGTAGACCCACACTTCAGATTCTGGCCTGGTAGACCCACACTTCAGATTCTGGCCTGGCAGACCCAGACTTCAGATTCTGGCCTGGTAGACCCACACTTCAGATTCTGGCCTGGTAGACCCACACTTCAGATTCTGGCCTGGTAGACCCACACTTCAGATTCTGGCCTGGTAGACCCACACTTCAGATTCTGGCCTGGTAGACCCAGACTTCAGATTCTGGCCTGGTAGACCCAGACTTCAGATTCTGGCCTGGTAGACCCACACTTCAGATTCTGGCCTGGTAGACCCACACTTCAGATTCTGGCCTGGTAGACCCACACTTCAGATTCTGGCCTGGTAGACCCACACTTCAGATTCTGGCCTGGTAGACCCACACTTCAGATTCTGGCCTGGTAGACCCACACTTCAGATTCTGGCCTGGTAGACCCACACTTCAGATTCTGGCCTGGTAGACCCACACTTCAGATTCTGGCCTGGTAGACCCACACTTCAGATTCTGGCCTGGTAGACCCACACTTCAGATTCTGGCCTGGTAGACCCACACTTCAGATTCTGGCCTGGTAGACCCACACTTCAGATTCTGGCCTGGTAGACCCAGACTTCAGATTCTGGCCTGGTAGACCCAGACTTCAGATTCTGGCCTGGTAGACCCACACTTCAGATTCTGGCCTGGTAGACCCACACTTCAGATTCTGGCCTGGTAGACCCCGACTTCAGATTCTGGCCTGGTAGACCCACACTTCAGATTCTGGCATGGCAGACCCAGACTTCAGATTCTGGCCTGGTAGACCCACACTTCAGATTCTGGCCTGGTAGACCCAGACTTCAGATTCTGGCCTGGTAGACCCACACTTCAGATTCTGGCCTGGTAGACCCACACTTCAGATTCTGGCCTGGTAGACCCACACTTCAGATTCTGGCCTGGTAGACCCAGACTTCAGATTCTGGCCTGGTAGACCCAGACTTCAGATTCTGGCCTGGTAGACCCACACTTCAGATTCTGGCCTGGTAGACCCCGACTTCAGATTCTGGCCTGGTAGACCCACACTTCAGATTCTGGCCTGGTAGACCCACACTTCAGATTCTGGCCTGGTAGACCCACACTTCAGATTCTGGCCTGGTAGACCCCGACTTCAGATTCTGGCCTGGTAGACCCACACTTCAGATTCTGGCCTGGTAGACCCACACTTCAGATTCTGGCCTGGCAGACCCAGACTTCAGATTCTGGCCTGGTAGACCCACACTTCAGATTCTGGCCTGGTAGACCCACACTTCAGATTCTGGCCTGGTAGACCCACACTTCAGATTCTGGCCTGGTAGACCCACACTTCAGATTCTGGCCTGGTAGACCCAGACTTCAGATTCTGGCCTGGTAGACCCAGACTTCAGATTCTGGCCTGGTAGACCCACACTTCAGATTCTGGCCTGGTAGACCCACACTTCAGATTCTGGCCTGGTAGACCCACACTTCAGATTCTGGCCTGGTAGACCCACACTTCAGATTCTGGCCTGGTAGACCCACACTTCAGATTCTGGCCTGGTAGACCCAGACTTCAGATTCTGGCCTGGTAGACCCAGACTTCAGATTCTGGCCTGGTAGACCCACACTTCAGATTCTGGCCTGGTAGACCCCGACTTCAGATTCTGGCCTGGTAGACCCACACTTCAGATTCTGGCCTGGTAGACCCACACTTCAGATTCTGGCCTGGCAGACCCAGACTTCAGATTCTGGCCTGGTAGACCCACACTTCAGATTCTGGCCTGGTAGACCCACACTTCAGATTCTGGCCTGGTAGACCCACACTTCAGATTCTGGCCTGGTAGACCCAGACTTCAGATTCTGGCCTGGTAGACCCAGACTTCAGATTCTGGCCTGGTAGACCCAGACTTCAGATTCTGGCCTGGTAGTCCCACACTTCAGATTCTCCAAGAGACACATGCTTTCACCACCGCTACATGTTCAGGTCAACGGAGAGAAAATCAAGCGTAGTTGGATCACCTAGTCAAGTAAGAACAATGCGGTCTTTTGTTTTTGTTCAAAATTGTTCTCAAAGAAGTCGTACAAAACGTTAATAGACGGACAATGTGTGCCTGGGTCAATATTGGAGTGTTATTGAAACAACATGACAACAGCCCAGAACACATGAAAAAACCTGGTGGCAAGAGCTGTGTCTTAAACAGGGGAAAACAATTGACCAGGTGGTCAAATGTCCCTCGTGGAAATATGTCCCTCGTGGAAATGTCCCTCGTGGAAATGTCCCTCGTGGAAATGTCCCTCGTCGAAATGTCCCTCGTGGAAATGTCCCTCGTGGAAATGTCCCTCGTGGAAATGTCCCTCGTCGAAATGTCCCTCATTGAAGCAGAGAAGCAGTGGTGGTGAGAGGTTCTCACTGGGGGTATTTGCTATTATTCCGTCTTGAGCAGAGAGGAACCTAGCTTTGAGGGGGTCTGTTGACACATTACGTCATCACAACAATAGGAAGTAGAGCTAAATTTCCAAGTTCGACCCGGTTTTAAAAAGGAACATGTTAGACATATCAATAGTGGAAAACAACAGGCGACATACCTAGGAAAAATAATACAAAATGCATCGTCTCCTGTATCACTGAACACAATGGTGGCTGAAGTACTTTTCAATCATTTTGGACTACACCCCCAGACACCAGTCAACAGGAGCAGATATCTGTATACATATATATATATATATATATATATACAAACATTTGGTCTTGAGGAAACTCCAAAGATCTAGGGTTTCTCATAGCCTTTGCAAAGATGGTGCCGACAGAGAGGATCACATCGCTTCGCGTTCTTCGGAAACTATGCAGTATTTTTTTGTTTTTTTAATGTACTATTTCTTACATCGTTACCCCAGGAAAACTTATTACATGTTACATATGTCTTATTACATACAGCCGGAAAAACTATTGGATATAAGAGAGATGTCAACTTACCAGCACTACGACCAGGAATACAACCAGAACTACGACCAGGATTACGACCAGAACTACGACCAGAACTACGACCAGGAATACGACCAGGAATACGACCAGGATTATGACCAGAACTATGACCAGGATTACGACCAGGAATACGACCAGGAATACGACCAGGAATACGACCAGAACTACGACCAGGATTACGACCAGAACTACGACCAGAACTACGACCAGGAATACGACCAGGAATACGACCAGGAATACGACCAGGATTATGACCAGAACTACAACCAGGATTACGACCAGGATTACGACCAGGATTATGACCAGAACTACGACCAGGATTACGACCAGGATTACGACCAGGATTATGACCAGAACTACAACCAGCAATACGACCAGGAATACGACCAGGAATACGACCAGGAATATGACCAGAACTACAACCAGCAATACGACCAGGAATACGACCAGGAATACGACCAGGAATATGACCAGAACTACAACCAGCAATACGACCAGGAATATGACCAGGAATACGACCAGGAATACGACCAGGAATACGACCAGAACTACGACCAGGATTACGACCAGAACTACGACCAGAACTACGACCAGGAATACGACCAGGAATACGACCAGGAATACGACCAGGAATACGACCAGGATTATGACCAGAACTACAACCAGGATTACGACCATGATTACGACCAGGATTACGACCAGGATTATGACCAGAACTACGACCAGGATTACGACCAGGATTACGACCAGGATTACGACCAGGATTATGACCAGAACTACGACCAGGAATATGACTTTCCCGAAGCGGATCCTGTGTTCGAGCTGATTCCAAAGGCTGACCCACAACAACGTTGCCGTAGGAGAGGTAGACGGAGTGGCCTTCTTGTCAGACTTCGGAGGCGTGCACACCACCCATCGCTTTCGAGTACTTTACTCACTAATGTCCAGTCTCTAGATAACATGGTAGATTAAATTAAGGCTAGGGTTGCTTTCCAGAGAGACAACGGTGCACAATTGAGAGCATCCTGTCGGGCTGTATCACCCCCTGGTACGGTAACTGCACCACCCACAACCGCATGGCTATCCAGAGGGTGATGAGGTCTGCACAACGCATCACCGGGGGCAAACTACCTGCCCTCCAGGACACCTACACCACCCGATGTCACAGGAAGGCCATAAAGATAATCAAGGACAACAACCACCCGAGCCACTGCCTATTCACCCCACTATCATCCAGAAGGCGAGGTCAGTACAGGTGCATCACAACTTGGACCGAGAGACTGAAAAACAGCTTCTATCTCAAGGCCATCAGACTGTTAAACAGCCATCAAATCCAATTCTGCTTAGGGCCCCGAAAAAGGCTAGAGCCGGCCCTGGGATAATGATTGTAGAACGTTAGCCTGAGGTGAGAGCATTGGCGGAAGGACACGCACTCACATACACACAAACTCTCTCCTGTACGGACACACACAGAGAACCCAGTATGACATTGGTTCAGCTCCAGAGGGATAGAGGCTGATTGATGTTAAGAGAGTGTGTCTGCATGCACTAGGGACTGATATATGTTAAGAGTCTCTCTCTAGAGGGGAGGGAGGGAGGGAGGGAGGGGGAGGGAGGGAGGGAGGGAGGGAGGGAGGTTAAATGTAAAGCTGAATAGGAGCATGTGGTTTACCAACAAGATATCACGAATTGACTTCAGAATCAGACGTTTGTCTGAGCAGACTGACTGAGCAGACTCTCATACTGACAGTCAGCAGACTCTCACACTGACTGCTGAGCAGACTCTCACACTGACAGCTGAGCAGACTCTCACACTGACAGTCAGCAGACTCTCACACTGACAGTCAGCAGACTCTCACACTGACAGCTGAGCAGACTCTCACACTGACAGTCAGCAGACTCTCACACTGACAGTCAGCAGACTCTCACACTGACAGTCAGCAGACTCTCACACTGACAGTCAGCAGACTCTCACACTGACAGTCAGCAGACTCTCACACTGACAGCTGAGCAGACTCTCACACTGACAGTCAGCAGACTCTCACACTGACAGTCAGCAGACTCTCACACTGACCGTCAGCAGACTCTCACACTGACCGTCAGCAGACTCTCACACTGACCGTCAGCAGACTCTCACACTGACAGTCAGCAGACTCTCACACTGACAGTCAGCAGACTCTCACACTGACTGCTGAGCAGACTCTCATACTGACAGTCAGCAGACTCTCACACTGACCGTCAGCAGACTCTCACACTGACAGTCAGCAGACTCTCACACTGACTGCTGAGCAGACACCCACACGGACATTTAGCATCACAAATAAACTTTTCTTGATTGTTAACTTATGATGGACATGAGGTCTCAGAGGATTCTATTAGTGAGAAGAGAGAAAAGTGAAGAGAGAGAGAGAGAGGGAGAGACAGACAGAGAGAGAGAGAAAAGAGAAGAGAGAGAAGAGAGAGAAACAAAGAGAGAGAAAAAAGAGAAAAAGAGAGAGGAACCTCAGGCTAAAATCTGTTGGACAGAGATGAGAACAGTATGAGGCTGGGTATTATGGGATGTGTACGAGAGTGGAATGGTAGGTAGGGAGTCTGAGAAGTTTTCCAGCTCCAGGAAATGGATGTGAATCAGACAAAGGAGAACCATTTGGTAGAATATACCACTGGAGGTACAGGTGGAAGTAGCAGGATATGGTTTCAACGGCTTTGAGCATCAACATAAGAGCAGTCGGCCAGCCAGCCAGCCAATCAGCCAGCCAGCCAGCCAGCCAATCAGCCAGCCAGCCAATCAGCCAGCCAATCAGCCAGCCAATCAGCCAGCCAGCCAGCCAGCCAGCCAGCCAATCAGCCAGCCAGCCAATCAGCCAGCCAGCCAATCAGCCAGCCAGCCAGCCAGCCAATCAGCCAGCCAGCCAATCAGCCAGCCAGCCAATCAGCCAGCCAATCAGCCAGCCACGCAGCCAATCAGCCAGCCAATCAGCCAGCCAGCCAGCCAATCAGCCAGCCAGCCAGCCAATCAGCCAGCCAGCCAGCCAGTCAGCCAATCAGCCAGCCAGCCAGCCAATCAGCCAGCCAATCAGCCAGCCAGCCAGCCAATCAGCCAATCAGCCAGCCAATCAGCCAGCCAATCAGCCAGCCAGTTATCCAGTCAAGCCTGTTGATTTTTAATCCAAAGGTATCCGAGTGTTTGAGGATCCCATGTGGCTCAGTTGGTAGAGCATGGCACTTGCAACTCCAGGGTTGTGGGTTCAAATCCCAAGGGGGACCAGGACAAATGAAAATATATGCGCTCACGAACTGAGAAGTTTTCCAGCTCCAGGAAATGGATGTGAATCAGACAAAGGAGAACCATTTGGTAGAATATACCACTGGAGGTACAGGTGGAAGTAGCAGGATATGGTTTCAACGGCTTTGAGCATCAACATAAGAGCAGTCGGCCAGCCAGTCTACCAGTCAGCCAGTCTACCAGTCAGTCAGCCAGTCTACCAGTCAGCAGGTCAGCCAGTCAGGTGAAGTTTTAAAGAGTGGGAGCAGAGTGGTGGCTACTATCATATAAGCTGGTGCTAAGGTACAAAAGTCTGTTGACACTCTGATCCCTAGCATCTCACCTCAGTAGCAGATGAGGGACAACACAGCAGGAGACTTCAGCCAGTCTGCCTCCCCTCTGAGCTCTACCCTGTTGATGGTCCGATCCCTAGCATCTCACCTCAGTAGCAGATGAGGGACAACACAGCAGGTGACCTGAGCCAGTCTGCCTCCTCGTTCTGCTTTTGACGTGCTGACAGTCTAGTGTCTGTCCTCACAACAGGCCTAAATGAGATTAGGATGACCCTGAGGTGTAGTGTAGCAGTTGACCTTGATCTCGTCTGGTCCCTGTTTATCTCATTTCACATCAAGACAATCATCTGAGAGGGAGTGGGAAGAGCTCAGCCTGTATAATTCAGGTATAACACATAAGGTGGAGGGAGAGTAGGTTGTCTCACTTCACAACAAGCCTACTATATACTGTAAAAAGGGGGTCCTGAGTCCTGGGCCTCTCCTGCAAGGTGTTCTCTGGTGTATTACTATAATACCCACCTCAGTCCCTCAGTCCCTTAGTCCCTCAGTCCCTCAGTCCCTCAGTCCCTTAGCCCCTTAGACCCTCAGACCCTTAGCCCCTCTGCCCCTCAGTCCCTCAGTCCCTCAGTCCCTTAGACCCTCAGACCCTTAGCCCCTCAGTCCCTCAGACCCTTAGTCCCTTAGTCCCTCAGACCCTTAGACCCTCAGACCCTTAGCCCCTCAGCCCCTCAGCCCCTCAGTCCCTCAGTCCCTTAGACCCTCAGACCCTTAGCCCCTCAGCCCCTCAGTCCCTTAGACCCAAAGTCCCTCAGACCCTTAGTCCCTCAGACCCTTAGTCCCTTAGTCCCTCAGACCCTCAGACCCTTAGTCCCTCAGTCCCTCAGTTCCTCAGTCCCTCAGACCCTCAGACCCTCAGAACCTCAGA
>NC_088409.1:102148204-102168204 GCF_034236695.1 Oncorhynchus nerka | reverse complement strand
ACACACACACACACACACACACACACACACACACGCATGCTCGCTTGCACACACACACACGCACACACGCTCGCTTGCACACACACACGCACACACACTCATTGATCTAAACACATTTTCCATTCAATGTGTACTCCACCTAATATTAGTTGTGGCAGTAGTAGTTTACGCTAAATATAGTCTGTGATTTAATCTGACCACTGGAAAAAGAGCAACTGCCAAAGTTACTGTAACAGACCTACTGGTGTGGAACGGTTTCAGCTACTTTAACCTGTTGAACCTATGGGGGCGCTGTGTCATTATTGGATAAAAAGACGTGCCCATTTTAAGCGCAATATTTTGTCACGAAAAGATGCTCGACTATGCATGGAATTGACAGCCTTGGAAAGACACAACTCTGACGTCTCCAAAACTGCAAAGATATTATCTGTGCGTGCCCCAGAACTAATGCAACAGGCGAAACCAAGATGAAGTTTCATACAGGAAATGCCCCGGATTCTGAAGGCGCTGTGTTCCAATGTCTCCTTATATGGCTGTGAATGCGCCAGGAATGAGCCTGCGCTTTCTGTCTATTCCCCGAGGTGTCTGCAGCATTGTGACGTGTTTGTAGGCATATCATTGGAAGATTGACCATAAGAGACTACATTTACCTGGTGTCCCGCCCGGTGTCCTGTGTGCGTAATCTGTAAGTCCATGCGCGTTCCATTTCTTCAGAATTGAAAGTAAACTGCCACGATGGATTTTATCTTCGATAGATATGTGAAAAACACCTTGAGGATTGATTCTAAACATCGTTTGCCATGTTTCTGTCGATATTATGGAGCTAATTTGGAAAAAAGTTTGCGTTTTAATGACTTATAAAAAATAAAAAAATCCTTACCCAAACGCGATGAACAAAACGGAGCGATTAGTCGAAACAAATTTTTTGTAAAAACGGAACATTTGCTATCTAACAGAGTCTCCTCATTGAAAACATCTGAAGTTCTTCAAAGGTAAATTATTTTATTTGAATGCTTTTATGGTTTTTGTGGAAAATGTTGCATGCTGAATGCTAATGCTAAATGGTACGTTAGCCATCAATACTGTTACACAAATGCTTGTTTTGCAATGGTTGAGAAGCATATTTTGAAAATCTGAGATGACAGTGTTGTTAACAAAAGGCTAAGCTTGAGAGCCAATAGATTCATTTCATTTCATTTGCGATTTTCATGAATAGTTAACGTTGCGTTATGGTAATGAGCTTGAGACTGTAGTCACGATACCGGATCCGGGATGGCTCGACGCAAGAAGGCAACAGACCTACTGGTGTGGAACGGTTTCTGCTACTGTAACAGACCTACTGGTGTGGAACGGTTTCTGCTACTGTAACAGACCTACTGGTGTGGAACGGTTTCTGCTACTGTAACAGACCTACTGGTGTGACTGAATGTGGAGCGGTTTCTGCTACTGCAACAGACCTACTGGTGTGGAACGGTTTCAGCTACTGTAACAGACCTACTGAATGTGGAACGGTTTCAGCTACTGTAACAGACCTACTGGTGTGAAACGGTTTCTGCTACTGTAACAGACCTACTGGTTTGACTGAATGTGGAACGGTTTCTGCTACTGTAACAGACCTACTGGTGTGGAACGGTTTCTGCTACTGTAACAGACCTACTGGTTTGACTGAATGTGGAACGGTTTCTGCTACTGTAACAGACCTACTGATGTGGAACGGTTTCTGCTACTGTAACAGACCTACTGGTTTGACTGAATGTGGAACGGTTTCTGCTACTGTAACAGACCTACTGATGTGGAACGGTTTCTGCTACTGTAACAGACCTACTGATGTGGAACGGTTTCTGCTACTGTAACAGACCTACTGATGTGGAACGGTTTCTGCTACTGTAACAGACCTACTGGTTTGACTGAATGTGGAGCGGTTTCTGCTACTGTATGTGTCCAGACCACAGTCTGTGTGGTGGCAGGTATCTCTTAGTCTGTCTGTTTTTGATGATAAAATGTCATTTGGAGGATTATGGGGCTTATGTCTCCATCTAAACACACACAGCCCTCTGTCCTGTCAACAACATCCTGTGTGAACAGACAAATACCCTGCATTGAACATCGACAAGCAAATATTGTCTGAAAGTTTTGACTATTACAGAGCCTTTCAGAAACTATGTGCTCTCTTTGATTTTGTGTTACAGCCTGAATCTAAATGGATTACATGTACGGGTCACTGATCTACACACAATAACAAGGTTAGCAAAGCTCTTAGAGACTTACCCAGAAAGAATCACAGCTGTAATCGCTCTTAGAGACTTACCCAGAAAAGACTCACAGCTGTAATCGCCCTTAGAGACTTACCCAGAAAGACTCACAGCTGTAATCGCTCTTAGAGACTTACCCAGAAAGACTCACAGCTGTAATCGCTCTTAGAGACTTACCTAGAAAGAATCACAGTTGTAATCACTCTTAGAGACTTACCCAGAAAGACTCACAGCTCTTAGAGACTTACCCAGAAAGACTCACAGCTCTTAGAGACTTACCCAGAAAGACTCACAGCTGTAATCACTCTTAGAGACTTACCCAGAAAGACTCACAGCTGTAATCACTCTTAGAGACTCACCCAGAAAGACTCACAGCTCTTAGAGACTTACCCAGAAAGACTCAGAGCTTTAATCACTCTTAGAGACTCACCCAGAAAGACTCACAGCTGTAATCACTCTGAGAGACTTACCCAGAAAGACTCACAGCTGTAATCACTCTGAGAGACTTACCCAGAAAGACTCACAGCTGTAATCACTCTGAGAGACTTACCCAGAAAGACTCACAGCTATAATCACTGTCGAAGGTGATTCTAACATGTATTGATAAACAAAACATTGGGACACTTTAGTTGTTTGTTTTGGCTCTGCTCTCCATCACTTTGGGTTTGAAATGCTACAGGAAGTGCAAACTGTCAGGTTTCATTTGAGGGTATTTCCGTCCATATCGTGTTATTAACAATTTAGAAATTACAACCGTTTTTTTGTCCATAGTCCCACTATCTTAGGAGACCGGACATACTGGGACAAATCTATTTCTACGTGCATTAAAGTGGTTAAAGGGTTGGTATTTGGTCCTATAGTCATAGCACACAGTGATTACATCACACTGGTGACTCTAACAACGTGTTGGATGCATTTGCTGTTTGTTCTGGTTGTGTTTCACATTATTTTGTGTTCAATAGAAATGAATGGTAAATAATACATTGTATCATCGTTAGGAATATGGGACATAAAACTAAAGTAAAAATAACCTCAAATTAAAGCTGAGAGTCTATACTTTAACCTCATAGTCATTGTATCAAATTCAAAGTTTTTTAAAATTTTTATTTCACCTTTATTTAACCAGGTAGGCTAGTTGAGAACAACTTTATTTAACCAGGTAGGCTAGTAGAGAACACCTTTATTTAACCAGGTAGGCTAGTTGAGAACACCTTTATTTAACCAGGTAGGCTAGTTGAGAACACCTTTATTTAACCAGGTAGGCTAGTAGAGAACACCTTTATTTAACCAGGTAGGCTAGTTGAGAACACCTTTATTTAACCAGGTAGGCTAGTTGAGAACACCTTTATTTAACCAGGTAGGCTAGTTGAGAACACCTTTATTTAACCAGGTAGGCTAGTTGAGAACACCTTTATTTAACCATGTAGGCTAGTTGAGAACACCTTTATTTAACCAGGTAGGCTAGTTGAGAACACCTTTATTTAACCAGGTAGGCTAGTTGAGAACACCTTTATTTAACCAGGTAGGCCAGTTGAGAACACCTTTATTTAACCAGGTAGGCTAGTTGAGAACACCTTTATTTAACCAGGTAGGCTAGTTGAGAACACCTTTATTTAACCAGGTAGGCTAGTTGAGAACACCTTTATTTAACCAGGTAGGCTAGTTGAGAACACCTTTATTTAACCAGGTAGGCTAGTTGAGAACACCTTTATTTAACCAGGTAGGCTAGTTGAGAACACCTTTATTTAACCAGGTAGGCTAGTTGAGAACACCTTTATTTAACCAGGTAGGCTAGTTGAGAACACCTTTATTTAACCAGGTAGGCTAGTTGAGAACACCTTTATTTAACCAGGTAGGCTAGTTGAGAACACCTTTATTTAACCAGGTAGGCTAGTTGAGAACACCTTTATTTAACCAGGTAGGCTAGTTGAGAACACCTTTATTTAACCAGGTAGGCCAGTTGAGAACACCTTTATTTAACCAGGTAGGCTAGTTGAGAACACCTTTATTTAACCAGGTAGGCTAGTTGAGAACACCTTTATTTAACCAGGTAGGCTAGTTGAGAACACCTTTATTTAACCAGGTAGGCCAGTTGAGAACACCTTTATTTAACCAGGTAGGCTAGTTGAGAACACCTTTATTTAACCAGGTAGGCTAGTTGAGAACACCTTTATTTAACCAGGTAGGCTAGTTGAGAACACCTTTATTTAACCAGGTAGGCTAGTTGAGAACACCTTTATTTAACCAGGTAGGCTAGTTGAGAACACCTTTATTTAACCAGAACACCTTTATTAGGCTAGTTGAGAACACCTTTATTTAACCAGGTAGGCTAGTTGAGAACACCTTTATTTAACCAGGTAGGCTAGTTGAGAACACCTTTATTTAACCAGGTAGGCTAGCTGAGAACACCTTTATTTAACCAGGTAGGCTAGTTGAGAACACCTTTATTTAACCAGGTAGGCTAGTTGAGAACACCTTTATTTAACCAGGTAGGCTAGTTGAGAACACCTTTATTTAACCAGGTAGGCTAGTTGAGAACACCTTTATTTAACCAGGTAGGCTAGTTGAGAACACCTTTATTTAACCAGGTAGGCTAGTTGAGAACACCTTTATTTAACCAGGTAGGCTAGTTGAGAACACCTTTATTTAACCAGGTAGGCTAGTTGAGAACACCTTTATTTAACCATGTAGGCTAGTTGAGAACACCTTTATTTAACCAGGTAGGCTAGTTGAGAACACCTTTATTTAACCAGGTAGGCTAGTTGAGAACACCTTTATTTAACCAGGTAGGCTAGTTGAGAACACCTTTATTTAACCAGATAGGCTAGTTGAGAACACCTTTATTTAACCAGGTAGGCTAGTTGAGAACACCTTTATTTAACCAGGTAGGCTAGTTGAGAACACCTTTATTTAACCAGGTAGGCTAGTTGAGAACACCTTTATTTAACCAGGTAGGCTAGTTGAGAACACCTTTATTTAACCAGGTAGGCTAGTTGAGAACACCTTTATTTAACCAGGTAGGCTAGTTGAGAACACCTTTATTTAACCAGGTAGGCTAGTTGAGAACACCTTTATTTAACCAGGTAGGCTTTATTTAACCAGTTGAGAACACCTTTATTTAACCAGGTAGGCTAGTTGAGAACACCTTTATTTAACCAGGTAGGCTAGTTGAGAACACCTTTATTTAACCAGGTAGGCTAGTTGAGAACACCTTTATTTAACCAGGTAGGCTAGTTGAGAACACCTTTATTTAACCAGGTAGGCTAGTTGAGAACACCTTTATTTAACCAGGTAGGCTAGTTGAGAACACCTTTATTTAACCAGGTAGGCTAGTTGAGAACACCTTTATTTAACCATGTTGGCTAGTTGAGAACACCTTTATTTAACCAGGTAGGCTAGTTGAGAACACCTTTATTTAACCAGGTAGGTTAGTTGAGAACACCTTTATTTAACCAGGTAGGCTAGTTGAGAACACCTTTATTTAACCAGGTAGGCTAGTTGAGAACACCTTTATTTAACCAGGTAGGCTAGTTGAGAACACCTTTATTTAACCAGGTAGGCTAGTTGAGAACACCTTTATTTAACCAGGTAGGCTAGTTGAGAACACCTTTATTTAACCAGGTAGGCTAGTTGAGAACACCTTTATTTAACCAGGTAGGCTAGTTGAGAACACCTTTATTTAACCAGGTAGGCTAGTTGAGAACAAGTTCTCATTTGCAACTGCGACCTGGCCAAGATAAAGCATAGCAGTGTGAACAGACAACACAGAGTTACACATGGAGTAAACAATTAACAAGTCAATAACACAGTAGAAAAAAAAGGGGGAGTCTATATACATTGTGTGCAAAAGGCATGAGGTAGGCGAATAATTACAATTTTGCAGATTAACACTGGAGTGATAAATGATCAGATGGTCATGTACAGGTAGAGATATTGGTGTGCAAAAGAGCAGAAAAGTAAATAAATAAAAACAGTATAAAAACAGTATGGGAATGAGGTAGGTGAAAATGGGTGGGCTATTTACCAATAGACTATGTACAGCTGCAGCGATCGGTTAGCTGCTCAGATAGCTGATGTTTGAAGTTGGTGAGGGAGATAAAAGTCTCCAACTTCAGCGATTTTTGCAGTTCGTTACAGTCACAGGCAGCAGAGTACTGGAACGAAAGGCGGCCAAATGAGGTGTTGGCTTTAGGGATGATCAGTGAGATACACCTGCTGGAGCGCGTGCTACGGATGGGTGTTGCCATCGTGACCAGTGAACTGAGATAAGGCGGAGCTTTACCTAGCATGGACTTGTAGATGACCTGGAGCCAGTGGGTCTGGAGTAAAGAGCTCCACCAAATGTGTCACTGTCCCAGTAATTACTGAGGGTAACGTCTGCTAAGTCAAAACTAAGAATCAGAAAGGGCTATGCGCCAACAAATTCAATGTCTCATGAATCGATCCTAAATACGTCTTCACTGTCTATACACCTTAGAGGTTTAGGAAGTTAAAGACATGCTCCGGAACTTTGGCAAGTTAAAGACATGCTCCGGAACTTTGGCAAGTTAAAGACATGCTCCGCAACATTGGCAAGTTAAAGACATGCTCCGGAACTTTGACAAGTTAAAGACATGCTCCGGAACTTTGGCAAGTTAAAGACATGCTCCGGAACTTTGGCAAGTTAAAGACATGCTCCGGAACTTTGGCAAGTTAAAGACATGCTCCGGAACTTTGGCAAGTTAAAGACATGCTACTACTGTCTGATGTCTCTACTGTATGATGTCTCTACTGTATGATGTCTCTACTGTATGATGGCTCTACTGTCTGATGGTACTACTGTCTGATGGCTCTACTGTCTGATGGTACTACTGTCTGATGGTACTACTGTCTGATGGTACTACTATCTGATGGCTCTACTGTCTGATGGTACTACTATCTAATGGTACTACTGTCTGATGGCTCTACTGTCTGATGGTACTACTATCTAATGGTACTACGGTCTGATGGTACTACTATCTGATGGTACTACTGTCTGATGGCTCTACTGTCTGATGGTACTACTGTCTGATGGCTCTACGGTCTGATGGTACTACTATCTGATGCTACTACTGTCTGATGGTACTACTGTCTGATGGTACTACTGTCTAATGGTACTACTGTCTGATGGTACTACTGTCTGATGGTACTACTGTCTAATGGTACTACTGTCTGATGGCTCTACTGTCTGATGGTACTACTGTCTGATGGCTCTACTGTCTGATGGTACTACTGTCTGATGGCTCTACGGTCTGATGGTACTACTGTCTGATGGCTCTACGGTCTGATGGTACTACGGTCTGATGGTACTACTGTCTGATGGTACTACTGTCTGATGGCTCTACTGTCTGATGGCACTACTGTCTGATGGCTCTACTGTCTGATGGTACTACTGTCTGATGGTACTACTGTCTGATGGTACTACGGTCTGATGGTACTACGGTCTGATGGTACTACTGTCTGATGGTACTACTGTCTGATGGTACTACTGTCTGATGGCTCTACTGTCTGATGGCTCTACGGTCTGATGGTACTACGGTCTGATGGTACTACTGTCTGATGGTACTACGGTCTGATGGTACTACTGTCTGATGGTACTGTACATGTATCAGAGTTATTGGTCACACTCGCTATGTTTCCACACGTTGGGAGTAAATCCACCTCCATTTTACTGACAAACCATGTTATGTGCTTACTATAGCCTAGCAACCACAGTAGCAACCACAGTAGCAACCACAGTACTTCTGAGCCGCAAAAACATTTAATTCAAAGCATATGAAGCGGCAACATGAGAACCGTCTGCGTGACTACCTGAACATGAGAACCGTCTGCGTGACTACCTGAACATGAGAACCGTCTGCGTGACTACCTGAACATGAGAACCGTCTGCGTGACTACCTGAACATGAGAACGTTTAAAGGACAGTTTGAAGATAAGAGTTGAACAGTGAATGGTAAGTATGTGGAAAGAGAAAGACGATACGCGTAAAGCCCCCAGGCGGCTGAGAAAACTGTTTCCCCATGAAAGAGTGAGTGGATTGGTAGAGGTACGGTCATTTACTGTGCTGCTGTGGATCCTGTTCAGACCTGTGCTGCAGCATGGGGGATCCTGTCTGGACATCAGACCTTATTGTACTGCAGCATGGGGGCTACAGTACCACAGCATGGGGCTACAGTACCACAGCATGGGGGCTACAGTACCACAGCATGGGGCTACAGTACCACAGCATGGAGGCTACAGTACCACAGCATGGAGGCTACAGTACCACAGCATGGAGGCTACAGTACCACAGCATGGAGGCTACAGTACCACAGCATGGAGGCTACAGTACCACAGCATGGAGGCTACAGTACCACAGCATGGAGGCTACAGTACCACAGCATGGAGGCTACAGTACCACAGCATGGAGGCTACAGTACCACAGCATGGAGGCTACAGCACCACAGCATAGGCCACAGCATGGGGGCTACAGTACCACAGCATGGAGGCTACAGTACCACAGCATGGGGGCTACAGTACCACAGCATGGGGGCTACAGTACCACAGCATGGAGGCTACAGTACCACAGCATGGAGGCTACAGTACCACAGCATGGGGGCTACAGTACCACAGCATGGAGGCTAAATAAGAGTGCTAAATGACTAGAAACTCAATTAAAGGAAGCAGCTAGCTAGTCTTAGAGGTAGAGCAGGAGGAGGGGTAGGAGACACCACAACCCAAGGAAGCAGCTAGCTAGTCTTAGAGGTAGAGCAGGAGGAGGGGTTAGGAGACACCACAACCCAAGGAAGCAGCTAGCTAGTCTTAGAGGTAGAGCAGGAGGAGGGGTTAGGAGACACCACAACCCAAGGAAGCAGCTAGCTAGTCTTAGAGGTAGAGCAGGAGGAGGGGTAGGAGACACCACAACCCAAGGAAGCAGCTAGCTAGTCTTAGAGGTAGAGCAGGAGGAGGGGTTAGGAGACACCACAACCCAGAATCCAAGACATTGTCATTCCCACTGAGGGTGTTTTAATGATTAATCAACCTCAATCAATTCAAAGTTAAGATATTAGCAATGGTTAAAGGAGGTTAATCTGCTCTCGAAGGCTACGCACGACTACTGAACTGATAGCATTAGAGTTATTAAATAAGGTTCATTAAAGACCGAGGGCATTGCTTTTGGCTTTTAAAAGGTCATTTGAGTTTGAGCCAACCTGCAGAGCGTCGTTTACCGTGGATTTGATATCCGTAAATGCATAGGGTCTCAATGAAGACAGGTTTAGACTGAAATGAAGTGTCTGAAACACACCAGTGAAACACAGTGATATTATTCAGTTGTTGTTTTATAGCCCCCAGATGAACATCTAGACCTCGAAGCCAGATCTAACGCTTTTTATTCCTGGGATTGATTGAGACCTGAGGCACCTGGTGGTTTAATGACCACGTAGAACAGAAGTACTCGTAAGGGTAAAAGTTGAATAGCCCTGGTATTGATAGTCAGTGTTCATTCCAGGCTATAGCCTGGTATTGTATGGCATTGTAGGCAACACGATCCCTAGATGATCCTGGACGCTGACAGCTGCTCCGATAAGATAATGTTTTTGCCACTCTATATCTAAATGAAGTTTATGCCTATCAACAGCTCCAAAGTATCCTCCATTTGGCATTTGGCATTTTTCTGCTCTAATCAAATCAGTCTCCCATTATCCAGATGAGCCTGAGATTGAATTAGAAAATCCTCGTTCTGTAATAAGGAATCAGCGACGTATCTCTGACTGGGGAGGGATGTAGAGAGCTGGGATAACAATAGGTTAACAGATGAGGATCAGGTGGTGCTGGCACCATGCCTGGAATATCAGATATAGGAGGATACATCCCAAATGAAGCCCTTTTCCCTATGGGCCCCACTCTATAATAGTGCGCTATTATAGGAATAGGGGGCCATTTTACACACAGACACTGTCTCACAAGTAAACAGAACGCCCTGACCATAGAGAGCCCCTGTTTCTCTATGGTGTAGTAGGTCAGGGCATGACTAGGGGATATTCTAGTTTATCATTTCTATGTCTTGTTCTAGTTTATATTTTCTATGTTACATTTACATTTACATTTAAGTCATTTAGCAGACGCTCTTATCCAGAGCGACTTACAAATTGGTGCATTCACCTTATGACCTCCAGTGGAACAGTAGTGCATCTAAATCTTTTCAGGGGAGGGGGTGAGAGGGATTACTTTATTGATATATTTTGTGGGGTTTAGGTGTCTCCGGAAGGTGGTGATTGACTCCGCTGTCCTGGCGTCGTGAGGAGTTTGTTCCACCATTGGGGGCCAGAGCAGCGAACAGTTTTGACTGGGCTGAGCTGGGAACTGATTCCCCAGTGGTATTAGCAGGCCAGAGGTGGATGAACGCAGTGCCCTTGTTTGGGTGTAGGGCCTGATCAGAGCCTGGAGGTACTGAGGTGCCATTCCCCTCACAGCTTTATGGATAAAGCACCATGGTCTTGTGAGCGGATGCTGCTTCAACTGGAAGCCAGTGGAGGGAGCGGAGGAGCGGGGTGTGAGAACTTGGGAGGTTGAATGGAACTCTGCACCGTTCTGGATGAGTTGTGGGTTTAATGGCACAGGCAGGGAGGCCAGCCAACAGATGATCTGCAGTAATCCAGACGGGAGATGACAAGTGCCTTTATTAGATTATATTGGTACATTTGTATGATTCCCAATTAGAGGCAATATAATCGTTGTCAGTGAAATGGGGATCATATTTAAGTAGCTATTTTTCCCACCTGTGTTTGTGGGATATTGTGTTGTGTTTGTGCACCAAGTAGTCACGTTTAGTTGTTCGTTTATTGATATATTTTGTTTTGTTTATTTTTCACTTTGAAATAAATATGTGTAACTCAACATCCGCTGTGCCTTGGTCCCGTTCTTACGACAACCGTGACACAGAAGCAAAGAAGAAAAGGACATTATTTAAAGATGTCTGTCCTGTTTAAAACACTGATTGACATCGTTGTCAATTATTGGGGATCATATTTAATATGATATATATATACTGTAGAGGTAGTGCAGGATTATACGTGGGAAGGCATTCCAGAAAACAGATTTATGGATAAATAAACATGAACATTATGAGTTGAGTAATAGTTTCTGCTCTATACTAGGCACACTGTGCTCTGCTGGAAATAGTTGTGGCCGAGAGGTTGATATGGAACTCTGCACCTCTACTGGAAACCACTTTGAGCTATATGTAAATGTCCAGAACGTATAGCAACAGATGATCTGCAAATCAAATTGTATTTTATTATTATATTAATACATATATATATATGTATTTAATTGCGCCGAATATAAAAAGACCTTACAGTGAAATGCTGACTTACAAGGCCTTAAACAACAATGTTTTAAGATGTTAAGTAAAAAAAAAAGGATAAGTATTTTTTTTTTAAATAGAAATTAAATGTAACAAATAATTAAACAGCAGAAGCAAAATAACAAGCAAGACTATTTTCAGGGTCAATGTGGAGGCTATATACAGGGTATTACGGTACAGAGTCAATGTGGAGGCTATATACAGGGTATTACGGTACAGAGTCAATGTGGAGGCTATATACAGGGTGTTACGGTACAGAGTCAATGTGGAGGCTATATACAGGGTATTACGGTACAGAGTCAATGTGGAGGCTATATACAGGGTATTACGGTACAGAGTCAATGTGGAGGCTATATACAGGGTATTACGGTACAGAGTCAATGTGGAGGCTATATACAGGGTATTACGGTACAGAGTCAATGTGGAGGCTATATACAGGGTATTACGGTACAGAGTCAATGTGGAGGCTATATACAGGGTATTACGGTACAGAGTGGAGGCTATATACAGGGTATTACGGTACAGAGTCAATGTGGAGGCTATATACAGGGTATTACGGTACAGAGTCAATGTGGAGGCTATATACAGGGTATTACGGTACAGAGTCAATGTGGAGGCTATATACAGGGTATTACGGTACAGAGTCAATGTGGAGACTATATACAGGGTATTACGGTACAGAGTACATGTGGAGGCTATATACAGGGGGTACCGGTACAGAGTCCATGTGGAGAATATATATACAGGGGGTACCGGTACAGAGTCCATGTGGAGGCTATATACAGGGTATTACGGTACAGAGTCAATGTGGAGGCTATATACAGGGTATTACGGTACAGAGTCAATGTGGAGGCTATATACAGGGTATTACGGTACAGAGTCAATGTGGAGGCTATATACAGGGTATTACGGTACAGAGTCAATGTGGAGGCTATATACAGGGTATTACGGTACAGAGTCAATGTGGAGACTATATACAGGGTATTACGGTACAGAGTACATGTGGAGGCTATATACAGGGGTACCGGTACAGAGTCCATGTGGAGAATATATATACAGGGTATTACGGTACAGAGTCCATGTGGAGGCTATATACAGGGTATTACGGTACAGAGTCAATGTGGAGGCTATATACAGGGGGTACGGTACAGAGTCAATGTGGAGGCTATATACAGGGTATTACGGTACAGAGTCAATGTGGAGGCTATATACAGGGTATTACGGTACAGAGTCAATGTGGAGGCTATATACAGGGTATTACGGTACAGAGTCAATGTGGAGGCTATATACAGGGTATTACGGTACAGAGTCAATGTGGAGGCTATATACAGGGTATTACGGTACAGAGTCAATGTGGAGGCTATATACAGGGTATTACGGTACAGAGTGGAGGCTATATACAGGGTATTACGGTACAGAGTCAATGTGGAGGCTATATACAGGGTATTACGGTACAGAGTCAATGTGGAGGCTATATACAGGGTATTACGGTACAGAGTCAATGTGGAGGCTATATACAGGGTATTACGGTACAGAGTCAATGTGGAGACTATATACAGGGTATTACGGTACAGAGTACATGTGGAGGCTATATACAGGGGGTACGGTACAGAGTCCATGTGGAGGCTATATACAGGGGTACCGGTACAGAGTCCATGTGGAGGCTATATACAGGGTATTACGGTACAGAGTCAATGTGGAGGCTATATACAGGGTATTACGGTACAGAGTCAATGTGGAGGCTATATACAGGGTATTACGGTACAGAGTCAATGTGGAGGCTATATACAGGGTATTACGGTACAGAGTCAATGTGGAGGGTATATACAGGGTATTACGGTACAGAGTCAATGTGGAGGCTATATACAGGGTATTACGGTACAGAGTCAATGTGGAGGCTATATACAGGGTATTACGGTACAGAGTCAATGTGGAGGCTATATACAGGGTATTACGGTACAGAGTCAATGTGGAGGCTATATACAGGGGGTACTGGTACAGAGTCAATGTGGAGGCTATATACAGGGGGTACCGGTACAGAGTCAATGTGGAGGCTATATACAGGGTATTACGGTACAGAGTCAATGTGGAGGCTATATACAGGGGGTACCGGTACAGAGTCAATGTGGAGGCTATATACAGGGGGTACCGGTACAGAGTCAATGTGGAGGCTATATACTGGGTGTTACTGTACTGAGTCAATGTGGAGGCTATATACAGGGTGTTACTGTACTGAGTCAATGTGGAGGCTATATACAGGGTGTTACTGTACTGAGTCAATGTGGAGACTATATACAGGGTATTACGGTACAGAGTCCATGTGGAGGCTATATACAGGGTATTACGGTACAGAGTCAATGTGGAGGCTATATACAGGGTGTTACGGTACAGAGTCAATGTGGAGGCTATATACAGGGTATTACGGTACAGAGTCAATGTGGAGGCTATATACAGGGGGTACCGGTACAGAGTCAATGTGGAGGCTATATACAGGGTATTACGGTACAGAGTTAATGTGGAGACTATATACAGGGTATTACGGTACAGAGTCAATGTGGAGGCTATATACAGGGTATTACGGTACAGAGTCAATGTGGAGGCTATATACAGGGTGTTACGGTACAGAGTCAATGTGGAGGCTATATACAGGGTATTACGGTACAGAGTCCATGTGGAGGCTATATACAGGGTATTACGGTACAGAGTCAATGTGGAGGCTATATACAGGGTGTTACGGTACAGAGTCAATGTGGAGGCTATATACAGGGTATTACGGTACAGAGTCAATGTGGAGGCTATATACAGGGGGTACCGGTACAGAGTCAATGTGGAGGCTATATACAGGGTATTACGGTACAGAGTTAATGTGGAGACTATATACAGGGTATTACGGTACAGAGTCAATGTGGAGGCTATATACAGGGTATTACGGTACAGAGTCAATGTGGAGGCTATATACAGGGTATTACGGTACAGAGTCAATGTGGAGGCTATATACAGGGTATTACAGTACAGAGTCAATGTGGAGGCTATATACAGGGTATTACGGTACAGAGTCAATGTGGAGGCTATATACAGGGTATTACGGTACAGAGTCAATGTGGAGGCTATATACAGGGTATTACGGTACAGAGTCAATGTGGAGGCTATATACAGGGTATTACGGTACAGAGTCAATGTGGAGGCTATATACAGGGTATTACGGTACAGAGTCAATGTGGAGGCTATATACAGGGTGTACCGGTACAGGGTCAATGTGGAGGCTATATACAGGGGGTACCAGTACAGAGTCAATGTGGAGGCTATATACAGGGGGTACCAGTACAGAGTCAATGTGGAGGCTATATACAGGGTATTACGGTACAGAGTCAATGTGGAGGCTATATACAGGGTATTACGGTACAGAGTCAATGTGGAGGCTATATACAGGGTATTACGGTACAGAGTCAATGTGGAGGCTATATACAGGGTGTACCGGTACAGGGTCAATGTGGAGGCTATATACAGGGTATTACGGTACAGAGTCAATGTGGAGGCTATATACAGGGTATTACGGTACAGAGTCAATGTGGAGGCTATATACAGGGGGTACCGGTACAGAGTCCATGTGGAGACTATATACAGGGTATTACGGTACAGAGTCAATGTGGAGACTATATACAGGGTATTACGGTACAGAGTCAATGTGGAGGCTATATACAGGGTATTACGGTACAGAGTCAATGTGGAGGCTATATACAGGGGGTACCAGTACAGAGTCAATGTGGAGGCTATATACAGGGTATTACGGTACAGAGTCAATGTGGAGGCTATATACAGGGGGTACCGGTACAGAGTCAATGTGGAGGCTATATACAGGGTATTACGGTACAGAGTCAATGTGGAGGCTATATACAGGGTATTACGGTACAGAGTCAATGTGGAGACTATATACAGGGGGTACCGGTACAGAGTCAATGTGGAGGCTATATACAGGGGGTACCGGTACAGAGTCAATGTGGAGGCTATATACAGGGTATTACGGTACAGAGTCAATGTGGAGACTATATACAGGGGGTACCGGTACAGAGTCAATGTGGAGGCTATATACAGGGTATTACGGTACAGAGTCAATGTGGAGGCTATATACAGGGTATTACGGTACAGAGTCAATGTGGAGGCTATATACAGGGTATTACGGTACAGAGTCAATGTGGAGGCTATATACAGGGTATTACGGTACAGAGTCAATGTGGAGGCTATATACAGGGGTTACCGGTACAGAGTCAATGTGGAGGCTATATACAGGGTATTACGGTACAGAGTTAATGTGGAGGCTATATACAGGGTATTACGGTACAGAGTCAATGTGGAGGCTATATACAGGGTATTACGGTACAGAGTCAATGTGGAGGCTATATACAGGGTATTACGGTACAGAGTCAATGTGGAGGCTATATACAGGGTATTACAGTACAGAGTCAATGTGGAGGCTATATACAGGGTATTACGGTACAGAGTCAATGTGGAGGCTATATACAGGGTATTACGGTACAGAGTCAATGTGGAGGCTATATACAGGGTATTACGGTACAGAGTCAATGTGGAGGCTATATACAGGGTATTACGGTACAGAGTCAATGTGGAGGCTATATACAGGGTATTACGGTACAGAGTCAATGTGGAGGCTATATACAGGGTGTACCGGTACAGAGTCAATGTGGAGGCTATATACAGGGTATTACCAGTACAGAGTCAATGTGGAGGCTATATACAGGGGGTACCAGTACAGAGTCAATGTGGAGGCTATATACAGGGTATTACGGTACAGAGTCAATGTGGAGGCTATATACAGGGTATTACGGTACAGAGTCAATGTGGAGGCTATATACAGGGTATTACGGTACAGAGTCAATGTGGAGGCTATATACAGGGTATTACGGTACAGAGTCAATGTGGAGACTATATACAGGGGGTACCAGTACAGGGTCAATGTGGAGGCTATATACATGGTATTACGGTACAGAGTCAATGTGGAGGCTATATACAGGGTATTACGGTACAGAGTCAATGTGGAGGCTATATACAGGGGGTACCGGTACAGAGTCCATGTGGAGACTATATACAGGGTATTACGGTACAGAGTCAATGTGGAGACTATATACAGGGTATTACGGTACAGAGTCAATGTGGAGGCTATATACAGGGTATTACGGTACAGAGTCAATGTGGAGGCTATATACAGGGGGTACCAGTACAGAGTCAATGTGGAGGCTATATACAGGGTATTACGGTACAGAGTCAATGTGGAGACTATATACAGGGGGTACCGGTACAGAGTCAATGTGGAGGCTATATACAGGGGTACCGGTACAGAGTCAATGTGGAGGCTATATACAGGGTATTACGGTACAGAGTCAATGTGGAGACTATATACAGGGGGGTACCGGTACAGAGTCAATGTGGAGGCTATATACAGGGTATTACGGTACAGAGTCAATGTGGAGGCTATATACAGGGTATTACGGTACAGAGTCAATGTGGAGGCTATATACAGGGTATTACGGTACAGAGTCAATGTGGAGGCTATATACAGGGTATTACGGTACAGAGTCAATGTGGAGGCTATATACAGGGTGTACCGGTACAGGGTCAATGTGGAGGCTATATACAGGGTATTACGGTACAGAGTCAATGTGGAGGCTATATACAGGGTATTACGGTACAGAGTCAATGTGGAGGCTATATACAGGGTACCGGTACAGAGTCCATGTGGAGACTATATACAGGGTATTACGGTACAGAGTCAATGTGGAGACTATATACAGGGTATTACGGTACAGAGTCAATGTGGAGGCTATATACAGGGTATTACGGTACAGAGTCAATGTGGAGGCTATATACAGGGGGTACCAGTACAGAGTCAATGTGGAGGCTATATACAGGGTATTACGGTACAGAGTCAATGTGGAGGCTATATACAGGGGTACCGGTACAGAGTCAATGTGGAGGCTATATACAGGGTATTACGGTACAGAGTCAATGTGGAGGCTATATACAGGGTATTACGGTACAGAGTCAATGTGGAGACTATATACAGGGGGTACCGGTACAGAGTCAATGTGGAGGCTATATACAGGGGGTACCAGTACAGAGTCAATGTGGAGGCTATATACAGGGTATTACGGTACAGAGTCAATGTGGAGACTATATACAGGGGGTACCGGTACAGAGTCAATGTGGAGGCTATATACAGGGTATTACGGTACAGAGTCAATGTGGAGGCTATATACAGGGTATTACGGTACAGAGTCAATGTGGAGGCTATATACAGGGTATTACGGTACAGAGTCAATGTGGAGGCTATATACAGGGGGTACCGGTACAGAGTCAATGTGGAGGCTATATACAGGGTATTACGGTACAGAGTCAATGTGGAGACTATATACAGGGGGTACTGGTACAGAGTCAATGTGGAGGCTATATACAGGGTATTACGGTACAGAGTCAATGTGGAGGCTATATACAGGGTATTACGGTACAGAGTCAATGTGGAGGCTATATACAGGGTATTACGGTACAGAGTCAATGTGGAGGCTATATACAGGGTATTACGGTACAGAGTCAATGTGGAGGCTATATACAGGGTATTACGGTACAGAGTCAATGTGGAGGCTATATACAGGGTATTACGGTACAGAGTCAATGTGGAGGCTATATACAGGGTGTGCCGGTACAGGAGTCAATGTGGAGGCTATATACAGGGTGGATACAGGGTACGGTACAGAGTCAATGTGGAGGCTATATACAGGGGGTACCGGTACAGAGTCAATGTGGAGACTATATACAGGGTATTACGGTACAGAGTCAATGTGGAGGCTATATACAGGGTATTACGGTACAGAGTCAATGTGGAGGCTATATACAGGGTATTACGGTACAGAGTCAATGTGGAGGCTATATACAGGGGTACCAGTACAGAGTCAATGTGGAGGCTATATACAGGGTATTACGGTACAGAGTCAATGTGGAGGCTATATACAGGGTATTACGGTACAGAGTCAATGTGGAGGCTATATACAGGGGGTACGGTACAGAGTCAATGTGGAGACTATATACAGGGTATTACGGTACAGAGTCAATGTGGAGACTATATACAGGGTATTACGGTACAGAGTCAATGTGGAGGCTATATACAGGGGGTATTACGGTACAGAGTCAATGTGGAGGCTATATACAGGGGGTACCGGTACAGAGTCAATGTGGAGGCTATATACAGGGTATTACGGTACAGAGTCAATGTGGAGGCTATATACAGGGTACCGGTACAGAGTCAATGTGGAGGCTATATACAGGGTATTACGGTACAGAGTCAATGTGGAGGCTATATACAGGGTATTACGGTACAGAGTCAATGTGGAGACTATATACAGGGTATTACGGTACAGAGTCAATGTGGAGGCTATATACAGGGGTACCGGTACAGAGTCAATGTGGAGGCTATATACAGGGTATTACGGCACAGAGTCAATGTGGAGACTATATACAGGGGGCACTGGTACAGAGTCAATGTGGAGGCTATATACAGGGTATTACGCACAGAGTCAATGTGGAGGCTATATACAGGGTATTACGGCACAGAGTCAATGTGGAGGCTATATACAGGGTATTACGGTACAGAGTCAATGTGGAGGCTATATACAGGGGGTACGGTACAGAGTCAATGTGGAGGCTATATACAGGGTATTACGGCACAGAGTCAATGTGGAGGCTATATACAGGGGGTACTGGTACAGAGTCAATGTGGAGGCTATATACAGGGGTACCGGTACAGAGTCAATGTGGAGGCTATATACAGGGTATTACGGTACAGAGTCAATGTGGAGGCTATATACAGGTATTACGGTACAGAGTCAATGTGGAGGCTATATACAGGGGGTATTACGGCACAGAGTCAATGTGGAGGCTATATACAGGGTATTACGTACAGAGTCAATGTGGAGGCTATATACAGGGTATTACGGCACAGAGTCAATGTGGAGGCTATATACAGGGTATTACGGCACAGAGTCAATGTGGAGGCTATATACAGGGGTACCAGCACAGAGTCAATGTGGAGGCTATATACAGGGTATTACGGTACAGAGTCAATGGGAGGCTATATACAGGGTATTACAGCACAGAGTCAATGTGGAGGCTATATACAGGGTGTTACGGCACAGAGTCAATGTGGAGGCTATATACAGGGTATTACGGCACAGAGTCAATGTGGAGGCTATATACAGGGTATTACGGTACAGAGTCAATGTGGAGGCTATATACAGGGGGCACCGCACAGAGTCAATGTGAGGCTATATACAGGGTACATGTGGCAGAGCCAACATACATGTAACTGAACGTAAATA
>NC_088409.1:102141612-102147704 GCF_034236695.1 Oncorhynchus nerka | reverse complement strand
TCTAACGGTCTAACATTCTAACGGTCTATCATTCTAACGGTCTATCATTCTAACGGTCTATCATTCTAACGGTCTAACATTCTAACGGTCTATCATTCTAACGGTCTATCATTCTAACGGTCTATCATTCTAACGGTCTATCATTCTAACGGTCTAACATTCTAACGGTCTATCATTCTAACGGTCTATCATTCTATTGGTCTATCATTCTATTGGTCTATCATTCTAACGGTCTAACATTCTAACGGTCTATCATTCTAACGGTCTATCATTCTATAGGTCTATCATTCTAACGGTCTATCATTCTAACGGTCTATCATTCTAACGGTCTATCATTCTAACGGTCTATCATTCTAACGGTCTATCATTCTAACGGTCTATCATTCTAACGGTCTATCATTCTAACGGTCTATCATTCTAACGGTCTATCATTCTAACGGTCTATCATTCTAACGGTCTATCATTCTAACGGTCTAACATTCTAACGGTCTATCATTCTAACGGTCTATCATTCTAACGGTCTATCATTCTAACGGTCTATCATTCTAACGGTCTATCATTCTAACGGTCTATCATTCTAACGGTCTATCATTCTAACATTCTAACGGTCTATCATTCTAACGGTCTATCATTCTAACGGTCTATCATTCTAACGGTCTATCATTCTAACGGTCTATCATTCTAACGGTCTATCATTCTAACGGTCTATCATTCTAACGGTCTATCATTCTAACGGTCTATCATTCTAACGGTCTATCATTCTAACGGTCTATCATTCTAACGGTCTATCATTCTAACGGTCTATCATTCTAACGGTCTATCATTCTAACGGTCTATCATTCTAACGGTCTATCATTCTATTGGTCTATCATTCTAACGGTCTATCATTCTAACGGTCTATCATTCTAACGGTCTATCATTCTAACGGTCTATCATTCTATTGGTCTATCATTCTATCGGTCTATCATTCTATTGGCCTATCATTCTAACGGTCTAACATTCTAACGGTCTATCATTCTAACGGTCTATCATTCTAACGGTCTAACATTCTAACGGTCTATCATTCTAACGGTCTATCATTCTAACGGTCTAACATTCTAACGGTCTATCATTCTAACGGTCTATCATTCTAACGGTCTATCATTCTAACGGTCTATCATTCTAACGGTCTATCATTCTAACGGTCTATCATTCTAACGGTCTATCATTCTAACGGTCTATCATGCTATTGGTCTAACATTCTAACGGTCTATCATTCTAACGGTCTATCATTCTATTGGTCTATCATTCTATTGGTCTATCATTCTAACGGTCTAACATTCTAACGGTCTATCATTCTAACGGTCTATCATTCTAACGGTCTATCATTCTAACGGTCTATCATTCTAACGGTCTATCATTCTAACGGTCTATCATTCTAACGGTCTATCATTCTAACGGTCTATCATTCTAACGGTCTATCATTCTAACGGTCTAACATTCTAACGGTCTATCATTCTAACGGTCTATCATTCTAACGGTCTATCATTCTAACGGTCTATCATTCTATTGGTCTATCATTCTAACGGTCTAACATTCTAACGGTCTATCATTCTAACGGTCTATCATTCTAACGGTCTATCATTCTAACGGTCTATCATTCTAACGGTCTATCATTCTATTGGTCTATCATTCTAACGGTCTATCATTCTAACGGTCTATCGGTCTAACATTCTAACGGTCTATCATTCTAATGGTCTATCATTCTAACGGTCTATCATTCTAACGGTCTATCATTCTAACGGTCTATCATTCTAACGGTCTATCATTCTAACGGTCTATCATTCTAACGGTCTATCATTCTAACGTTCTAACGGTCTAACATTCTAACGGTCTAACATTCTAACGGTCTATCATTCTAACGGTCTATCATTCTAACATTCTAACGGTCTAACATTCTAACGGTCTATCATTCTAACGGTCTATCATTCTAACGGTCTATCATTCTAACGGTCTAACATTCTAACGGTCTATCATTCTAACGGTCTATCATTCTAACGGTCTATCATTCTAACGGTCTATCATGCTATTGGTCTAACATTCTAACGGTCTATCATTCTAACGGTCTATCATTCTATTGGTCTATCATTCTATTGGTCTATCATTCTAACGGTCTAACATTCTAACGGTCTATCATTCTAACGGTCTATCATTCTAACGGTCTATCATTCTAACGGTCTATCATTCTAACGGTCTATCATTCTAACGGTCTATCATTCTAACGGTCTATCATTCTAACGGTCTATCATTCTAACGGTCTATCATTCTAACATTCTAACGGTCTATCATTCTAACGGTCTATCATTCTAACGGTCTATCATTCTAACGGTCTAACATTCTAACGGTCTATCATTCTAACGGTCTATCATTCTAACGGTCTATCATTCTAACGGTCTAACATTCTAACGGTCTATCATTCTAACGGTCTATCATTCTAACGGTCTATCATTCTAACGGTCTATCATTCTATTGGTCTATCATTCTAACGGTCTATCATTCTAACGGTCTATCATTCTAACGGTCTATCATTCTAACGGTCTATCATTCTAACGGTCTATCATTCTATTGGTCTATCATTCTATTGGTCTATCATTCTAACGGTCTAACATTCTAACGGTCTATCATTCTAACGGTCTATCATTCTAACGGTCTATCATTCTAACGGTCTATCATTCTAACGGTCTATCATTCTAACGGTCTATCATTCTAACGGTCTAACATTCTAACGGTCTATCATTCTAACGGTCTATCATTCTATCATTCTAACGGTCTATCATTCTATTGGTCTATCATTCTAACGGTCTAACATTCTAACGGTCTAACATTCTAACGGTCTATCATTCTAACGGTCTATCATTCTAACATTCTAACGGTCTAACATTCTAACGGTCTATCATTCTAACGGTCTATCATTCTAACGGTCTATCATTCTAACGGTCTATTGGTCTAACATTCTAACGGTCTATCATTCTAATGGTCTATCATTCTAACGGTCTATCATTCTAACGGTCTATCATTCTAACGGTCTATCATTCTAACGGTCTATCATTCTAACGGTCTATCATTCTAACGGTCTATCATTCTAACGTTCTATTGGTCTAACATTCTAACGGTCTATCATTCTAACGGTCTATCATTCTAACGGTCTATCATTCTAACGGTCTATCATTCTAACGGTCTATCATTCTAACGGTCTAACATTCTAACGGTCTATCATTCTAACGGTCTATCATTCTAACGGTCTATCATTCTAACGGTCTAACATTCTAACGGTCTATCATTCTAACGGTCTATCATTCTAACGGTCTATCATTCTAACGGTCTATCATTCTAACGGTCTATCATTCTAACGGTCTAACGGTCTATCATTCTAACGGTCTATCATTCTAGCGGTCTATCATTCTAACGGTCTATCATTCTAACGGTCTAACATTCTAACGGTCTAACATTCTAACGGTCTATCATTCTAACGGTCTATCATTCTATCGGTCTATCATTCTAACGGTCTATCATTCTAACGGTCTATCATTCTAACGGTCTATCATTCTAACGGTCTATCATTCTAACGGTCTAACATTCTAACGGTCTATCATTCTAACGGTCTATCATTCTATCGGTCTATCATTCTAACGGTCTATCATTCTAACGGTCTATCATTCTAACGGTCTATCATTCTAACGGTCTATCATTCTAATCGGTCTATCATTCTATTGGTCTATCATTCTAACGGTCTATCATTCTAACGGTCTATCATTCTAACGGTCTATCATTCTAACATTCTAACGGTCTATCATTCCTAACGGTCTATCATTCTAACGGTCTATCATTCTAACGGTCTATCATTCTAACGGTCTATCATTCTAACGGTCTAACATTCTAACGGTCTATCATTCTAACGGTCTATCATTCTAACGGTCTATCATTCTAACGGTCTATCATTCTAACATTCTAACGGTCTATCATTCTAACGGTCTATCATTCTAACGGTCTATCATTCTAACGGTCTATCATTCTATTGGTCTATCATTCTATTGGTCTATCATTCTAACGGTCTATCATTCTAACGGTCTATCATTCTAACGGTCTATCATTCTAACGGTCTATCATTCTAACATTCTAACGGTCTATCATTCTAACGGTCTATCATTCTAACGGTCTATCATTCTAACGGTCTATCATTCTAACGGTCTATCATTCTATCGGTCTATCATTCTAACGGTCTATCATTCTAACGGTCTATCATTCTAACATTCTAACGGTCTATCATTCTAACGGTCTATCATTCTAACGGTCTATCATTCTATTGGTCTATCATTCTAACGGTCTATCATTCTAACGGTCTATGGTCTAACATTCTAACGGTCTATCATTCTAACGGTCTATCATTCTAACGGTCTATCATTCTAACGGTCTATCATTCTAACGGTCTATCATTCTAACGGTCTATCATTCTAACGGTCTATCATTCTAACGGTCTATCATTCTAACGGTCTATCATTCTAACGGTCTATCATTCTAACGGTCTATCATTCTAACGGTCTATCATTCTAACGGTCTATCATTCTATTGGTCTATCATTCTAACGGTCTAACATTCTAACGGTCTATCATTCTAACGGTCTATCATTCTAACGGTCTATCATTCTAACGGTCTATCATTCTAACGGTCTATCATTCTAACGGTCTATCATTCTAACGGTCTATCATTCTAACGGTCTATCATTCTAACGGTCTATCATTCTAACGGTCTATCATTCTAACGGTCTATCATTCTAACGGTCTATCATTCTAACGGTCTATCATTCTAACGGTCTATCATTCTAACGGTCTATCATTCTAACATTCTAACGGTCTATCATTCTAACGGTCTATCATTCTAACGGTCTATCATTCTAACGGTCTATCATTCTAACGGTCTATCATTCTAACGGTCTATCATTCTAACGGTCTATCATTCTAACGGTCTATCATTCTAACGGTCTATCATTCTAACGGTCTATCATTCTAACGGTCTATCATTCTAACGGTCTATCATTCTAACGGTCTATCATTCTAACGGTCTATCATTCTAACGGTCTATCATTCTAACGGTCTAACATTCTAACGGTCTATCATTCTAACGGTCTATCATTCTATTGGTCTATCATTCTATTGGTCTATCATTCTAACGGTCTAACATTCTAACGGTCTATCATTCTAACGGTCTATCATTCTATTGGTCTATCATTCTAACGGTCTATCATTCTAACGGTCTATCATTCTAACGGTCTATCATTCTAACGGTCTATCATTCTAACGGTCTATCATTCTATTGGTCTATCATTCTATTGGTCTATCATTCTAACGGTCTAACATTCTAACGGTCTATCATTCTAACGGTCTATCATTCTAACGGTCTATCATTCTAACATTCTAACGGTCTAACATTCTAACGGTCTATCATTCTAACGGTCTATCATTCTAACGGTCTATCATTCTAACGGTCTATCATTCTATTGGTCTATCATTCTAACGGTCTATCATTCTAACGGTCTATACATTCTAACGGTCTATCATTCTAATGGTCTATCATTCTAACGGTCTATCATTCTAACGGTCTATCATTCTAACGGTCTATCATTCTAACGGTCTATCATTCTAACGGTCTAACATTCTAACATTCTAACGGTCTATCATTCTAACGTTCTATTGGTCTATCATTCTAACGGTCTATCATTCTAACGGTCTATCATTCTAACGGTCTAACATTCTAACGGTCTATCATTCTAACGGTCTATCATTCTAACGGTCTATCATTCTAACGGTCTATCATTCTAACATTCTAACGGTCTAACATTCTAACGGTCTATCATTCTAACGGTCTATCATTCTAACGGTCTATCATTCTAACGGTCTATCATTCTAACGGTCTAACATTCCTAACGGTCTATCATTCTAACGGTCTATCATTCTAACTATTGGTCTAACATTCTAACGGTCTAACATTCTAACGGTCTAACATTCTAACGGTCTATCATTCTAACGGTCTATCATTCTAACGGTCTATCATTCTAA
>NC_088409.1:102106010-102141512 GCF_034236695.1 Oncorhynchus nerka | reverse complement strand
AGCTACGTATTGCTCTACAGCAGCACCAACATGCATCGTATGACAAAATCAGACTCCTCGCCACCAGGTAAATACAGGGACATATCACTGGCTCCCTACAGCGTCTTTCTGACTCTGTCAAACATAAAGTTTTACAAAATGATTTAATTGAATGACTTAGGTGACTTACTTCTACTAATCCTGTGTTTGCAGACCATACGTGTTCGTATGCAGAAAGAGGTTGGGACAGGAAGGAGACCGTCAGCTTTCAAATTATCCGGTTGGACCTTCGATCGCCATTGGTTAGGACAAGACACCGTATCGCATAACCTGTGTAACTGTCATGTTTTTACTTGATCGTCCCAAATTGTTCTTGCCTTCATCGCGTATTACTATAACTAGGGTTGTACGTATTATTGTTAAATTAGGTCTGTAATGCACATTGTTAATCAGGCCTAATGTATTACTGTTAAATCTGGGGGTCTGTAGCTGTATTACTGTTAACTAGGTCTGTAATGTATTACTGTTAACCAGGCCTGTAATGGTCATTGTTAACCAGGGTTCGTAGTGTATTAATATTAATTCAGGGGCTCAGGTCGTATTACCGTTAACCAGTTCAAAATGTATCAGCAATCAGGGTTCAATGCATGGCTGTTAAATCAGGTTCGCAGTGCATTAATAGCACCAGGGGTTCAATGCATTACTGTTAACTAGGGGTTCGTACGCATTACTGTTAACCAGGGGGTTTGTAATGGTTACTGTTAACTAGGGCCTGTAATGCATTGGTCATAACCAGGGCCTGCAATGTATCATTGTTAACCAGGGCCTGTACGCATTATTGTTAACTAGCTCGTAATGCACATTGTTAAATCTGTAAAATTGTAATGCACAATAGTTAACTAGGTCAACAGTATTACTGTTAAACTAGGGCCTGTAATGCATTATTGCTTACCAGGGGGTCTGTAATGTATTAATGTTAACCAGGCCTGTTGTAATGGCATTACTGTTAACCAGGTCTGTAATGCAAATAATAATCATCTGTAACACACTGTTAACCAGGGTCTAAAAATGCATTACTGTTAACAGGGGCCTGTAACGCATTACCGTTAACCAGGGTCTGCAGCATTACTGTTAACCAGGGTCTGTACGCATTACCAGCTAATCAGGGTCTGGCATTACTGCGTTAACCAGGGGTCCAGGCATACTGTTAACCAAAGTCTGCAGTGCATTACTGTTATCCGAAAATCTGTAATGACATTGTTAACCAGGGTCTGCAGTGCATTACTGTTAATCCAGGTCTGGTGGTGTGCATTACATTGTTAACCAGGGTCTGTAATGCATTACTAAAGTTAATCAGGGGCCTGTAATGCATTACTGTTAACCAGGTTTGCAGTGCACATTGCCACTAGGCGTCTGTAATGCATTACTGTTAACCAGGGTATCTGTACGTATTATTAGTGTTGCGTTCACTACATACTGATAGGACCTGAATGTGTCTGTTCTATACCGATAGACCTTGAATGTGTCTGTCTCCATACCGATAGACCTTCCGAATGTGTCTGTCTCTATACTGACAGACCCGTATCTGAATGTGTCTGTCTCCTCATAATACTGACAGAATCTGAATGTGTCTGTTCTATACGACAGACCCTGAATGTGTCTGGTTCTCATACTGACATACCTTGAATGTGTCTGGTTCTGCTACCGATAGACCCGTATCTGAAATGTGGCTCATCTTATACTGATAGACCTGAATGCCCGTTCTCTATACTGACAGACCTATCTGAATGTACCACTTGCTGTAATTGATAGACCTGAATGTGTCTGTTCTCATACTGATAGACCTGAAATTCCCCAAAGCCTGTCTTCTATACTGATAGACCTGAATGTGTCTAATTCCATAATTGACAGACCTGAATGTGTCTGTCTCATACTGATAGTGATTCGGAATGTGTCTGTTCCATACCGATAGACCCGAATGTGTCTGTCTCATACTGATAGATCCACGTGTCTGTTCTGTACCGGATAGACCTTCTTTTGTATCTGAATGTGTCTGCTCTACACTGTTAGACCTTGAATGTCTGTCTCTATACTGATAGACTCAATGTGTCTTCGTTCCCATAATTGACAGATCTAACGTGTCTGTTCCGTTACCGATAGACTCTGTCGTGTCTGTCTCGTACTGATAGACCTGTATCTGAATGTGTTCGTCTCTATACTGATAGACCTGAATGTGTCTGTCTCTGTACCTCGATAGACGGTATCTGAGTCGCTCGTCTCTATACTGATAGACCTGAATGTGTCTGTTCTTATTACCTTTCGATAGACCTGAATGTATCTGTTTCTGTTACTGATAGACCTGTATTCGAATGGGTCTGTCTCTATACTGATAGACCTGAATGGTTCGTTCCTATACTGATAGACCTGAATGCAAGTTCGTCTTTATACTGATAGATCTGAATTGGAATGTGTCTGGTTCCATACCGATAGACCAATTGAATGTGTCTGTTCCCCCATACTGATAGACCTGAATGGTTCGTTCTATACTGATAGCATCTGAATGTGGCCCTTTTGTCTCTTGTGCTCGATAGGACCTGGAATGCCCGTTCTGCATACTTCGATAGACCTGAATGTCTATCTTCATACTCGATAGTAGACCTGAATGGTGTCTGTTCTCTATACCGATAGACTTGAATGTGCTCCAATTCATACTGGATAGACCTGAATGTGTTCAAGTCTCCATACTGATAGACCTGGAATGTGTCTGTCTCCATAATCGATAGACCTGAATGTGTCTGTTCCATACCGATAGACCTCCGAATGTGTCTGTCTCCATACTGACAGACCTGAATGTGTCTGTCTTTACTACTGATAGACCTGAACGTGTCTGTCTCTATACTGATAGACTCGAATGTGTCTGCTCTTATACTGATAGACCTGAATGTCCGTCTTCATAATTGATAGGACTCCGAATGTAAGTCTTTTTGTCTCTATACTGATGATTCGAATGTGTCTGTTCATACTGATAGATCTGAATGTAAGTTCGTTCTGTTAACATGACCTGTATCTGAATGTGTCTGGTTCTCCAAACCGATAGACCTGTATCTGAATGTGTTCGTCTCATACTGATAGATCTGAATGTCCGTCTCATACCGACAGACCTGCATTCGAATGCGTGTCTGCTTACACTGATAGATCTGAATGCGTCTCGTCTGTACCGATAGATTCGAATGTGTCTGTTCCTTGTTAGCCGATAAGACCTGAATGTCTGTTCCATATCATAGACCTGAATGTCTGTTTTATACTGATAGACCTGAATGTGTCTTTGCCTCTCATACTGATAGACCCAATGCGCTCCTGTCTTTATACTGATAGACCTGTATTCGAATGTGTTTTGTTCTCATACCGATAGACCTGAATGTCTGTCTTTACATCTTCGATAGGATCTGACGTGTCTGTCTTGCCACTGATAGACCTGAATGTGCTCAACTTTCATACCGATAGACCTGAATGTGTCTTTGTTCCAATGAGGATTCTGGTATCTTAGGTCTGTCTCTATACTGATGAGACTGAATGTGTTCATTTCATACTGATAGACCTCCGAATGCGTTCGTTCTCATACTGATAGACTTGAATGTGTCTGTTCCCTATACTGATAGACCATCGTGTTCCGTCGTCTTCATACTGACAGATTCCAGTATTCGAATATATCAAGTTTTTGATACTGATAGACCTGACGTGTCTGTCTCTATACTGATAGCATCTTGAATGTGTTCGTCTCCCATACTGATAGATCTGAATAGTGTTCGTTCATACTGATAGACCTGAATGTGCTCGTCTTTTTGCTATTGATAGACCTGTATCTGAATGTGTCTGTTCTTATACTGATAGACCTGAATGTGTCTAATCATACCGATATCCTTCGAATGTCTGTCTCTATACCGATAGACCTGAATGTGTCTGTCTTCATACTGATACTTATCGTGTTCATGGTTTGCTACCGATAGACCTGTATTCTGATCGCGTCTGTTTCATACCGACAGACCCGAATGTGTCTGTCTTCATACTGATAGACCGAATGTGTTCGTTTTATATTGGATAGTGACTTGAATGTGCTCAATCTCTATACTGATAGACCTGAATGTGTTCGTCTTTATACTGATAGATCCGAATGTGTTCAATTTCATACTTGATAGATCTGTATGTGCTCATGCTCATACTGATAGACCCTGTATTCGAATGTGTTCGTTCTCCATACTGATAGACCTGAAATGTGTTCTTGTTCTTACACTGACAGCATCTGAATGGTGTTCGTTCTACATTGATAGACCTGAATGTGGCCCGTCTTTACATTGATAGACCCGTATCTGAACGTGTTCGTTTCACAATGTATAGACCTGAATGTGTTCGTCTCCATACCGATAGACCTGAATGTGTCTTGTCTCTATACTGATAGACCTGAGTCGTGTTCGTCTCTATACCGACAGACCGAATGTGTCTGTTCCTTGAGGCCAGACTTGAATGTGAAGTTCGTTCTCTACATTGATAGACCGAATGTGTCTAAGTTCCCATACTGGATAGATCTTATCGTGTCTGTCTTTATACCGACATCCAGCCTGAATGTGCTCATTTCATACTGATAGACCTGAATGTGTCGTCTCATACCGATAGATCTGAATGTCTGTCTCCACATTGATAGATCTAATGTGTCTGTCTCTATACTGATAGATTCAAATCGCAAGTCTGTTCATACCATATAGATCTGAATGTGTCTGTCTCATACTGATAGACCTAAATGTGTCTGTCTTCATACTGCTGTGTATCTTTGGAATGTGTTCGTTCATACTGATAGACCTGTATTCGAATGTGCCTAACCTACACTGATAGACCTAATGCGTCTGTTCTCTTATACTGATAGACCTGAATGTGTCTAGTTCTTGCTACTGATAGACCTGAATGTGTATGTCTCATACCGATAGACCTGAATGTGTCTGTCTCCACGATAGACCTAATGTGCTCATTTCCATACTGATAGACCTGTATCTGAATGTGTTCGTTCCCAAACCGATAGACCATATCTGAATGTGTCTGTCTCATACTGATAATTCCAACGCAAGTTCGTCTTCAAACCGATAGACCTGAATTGAATGGTCTGCTTCCATACCGATAGATCTGAATGCCTGTTCATACTGATAGACTCGTATCTGAATGCAAGTTCGTTTCTATAATTGATAGACCTGAATGTGCTCGTTCTCTATACCGATAATCTGAATGTGTCTGTCTCTATACTGATAGACCTTGTATCTGAATGTGCAGTTCGTTCCACATTGATAGACCTGAATGTGTCTGTCTCTGTACTGATAGACCTGAATGCACCGTCCTCATACTGATAGACCTGAATGTGTCTAAGTCTCCCATAACTGATAGACCTGAATGTGTCAGTCTCTATACCGATAGACCTGAAATGTGTCTGTCTCATACTCGATAGACCTGAATGTGCCTGTCTCTATACCTGATAGACCTGAATGTGTCTGTCTCCATATTCTTCGATAGACCTTGTATCTGAATGTGTCTGTTCTGCCATACTGATAGACCTGAATGTGTCTGTTCCCATACTGATAGACCTGGAGTCGTTCACTTTGGTACTGATAGACTTTGAAAAGGTCTGTTCTATACTGATAGATCTACCTGAACGTGTCTGTTCCCTATACTGATAGACCTGAATGTGTCTGTCTCCATACTGATAGACCTGAATGTGTCTGTCTCTATACTGATAGATCCTGAATGTGTCTGTCTCTATACTGATAGACCTGTATCTGAACAAGTTCGTTCTTGTACCTTCTTCGATAGACCTGAATGTGGTCATTCCATATTGAGACCTTGCATTCAACGTGTCTGCTTCCATACCGATAGATCTGAATGTGTCTGTCTCATACTGATAGACCTGAACGTGTCTGTCTCCATACTGATAGACCTGGAATGTGTCTCGTCTCCCATACCGATAGACCTTGAATGTGTCTGTCTCTACTATACTGATAGATCTGAGTGTCGTCTGTCTCCATACTGATAGACCTGAATGTGTCTTTTTGTCTCTCATACTGATAGGACCTGAATGTGTCTGTCTCTATACTGATAGACCTGATCGCGTTCTGTCTCACACTGATAGACCTGATGTCTGTCGATAATCTTGAATGTGTTCGTCTTCATACCTGATAGACCTGTATCTGAATGTGTCTGTCTCCATACCTCGATAGACCTGAATGTGCTTGTCTTTGTACTGATAGACCTTGAATGTCTGTTCTACACCTCGATAGACTTGAATGCTCCACCTCCATACTGATAGACCTGAGTCGCAGTTTGTCTCTATACCGATAGACCTGTATCTGAATGTGTCTGTCTCCATACTGATAGACCTGAATGCAGTTCGTTCCCATACTGATAGACCTCTGTATCTGAATGTCTGTCTCTCATACTGACAGGACCTGAATGTGTCTGTCTCCATACCTGATAGACCTGAATGAATGTGCTCGTCTCTATACTGATAGACCTATGAATGTGTCTGTTCCACAATACCGATAGACCTGAATGTGTCTGTTCTATACTGATAGATTCTGAATGTGTTTTGTCTCTATACTGATAGACCTGAATGTGTCTGTCTCCATACTGATAGACCTGAATGTGTCTGTCTCCATACTGATAGACCTGAATGTGTCTGTCTCCAAACTGATAGACCTGAATGTGTCCGAATGTGTCTGAATGTTCTATACTGATAGACCTGAATGTGTTCGCCCCTGAATGTGTCCTTGTTCAAACCAGATAGACCGAATAAATCTGAATGATGACCTTTATCTGCTTTCCATACTGATAGATCTGAATGTGTCTTGTCTCTATACTGATAGACCTGTATCTGAATGTCTAATGCTCTATACTGATAGACCTGAATGTGTCTGTCTCCATACTGATAGACCTGAATGTGTCTGTCTCTATACTGATAGACCTGAATATCTAGAATGTGTCTGTCTCCATACTGATAGACCTGAATGTGTCTGTCTCTGTACTGATAGACCTGAATGTGTCCTGTCTCATACTGATAGACCTTGAATGTGTCTGTCTCCATACTGATAGACCTGAATGTGATCTGTCTCTATACTGATAGACCTGAATGTGTCTGTCTCCATACTGATAGACCTGAATGTGTGTCTGTCTCATACCGATAGACCTGAATGTGTCTGGTTCCTATACTGATAGACCTGAATCTGATAGACCATGTCTGTCTCTGTACTGATAGACCTGAATGTGTCTGTCTCTATACTGATAGACCTGAATGTGTCTGTCTCCATACTGATAGACCTGAATGTGTCTGTCTCTATACTGATAGACCTGTATCTGAATGTGTCTGTCTCCATACTGATAGACCTGAATGTGTCTGTCTCTATACTGATAGACCTGAATGTGTCTGTTCTGTACTGATAGACCTGAATGTGTCTGTCTCTATACTGATAGACCTGATATCTGAATGTGTCTGTCTCTATACTGATAGACCTGAATGTGTCTGTCTCCATACTGATAGACCTGTATCTGAATGTGTCTGTCTCCATACTGATAGACCTGAATGTGTCTGTCTCTATACTGATAGACCTGAATGTGTCTGTCTCCATACTGATAGACCTGAATGTGTCTGTCTCTATACTGATAGATCTGAATGTGTCTGTCTCCCATACTGATAGACCTGGAATGTCTGTCTCTATACTGATAGACCTGAATGTGTCTGTCTCCATACTGGATAGACCTGAATGTGTCTGTCTCTATACTGATAGACCTGAATGTGTCTGTCTCTATACTGATAGACCTGAATGTGTCTGTCTCCATACTGATAGACCTGAAATGTGTCTGTCTCCATACTGATAGACCTGAATGTGTCTGTCTCTATACTGATAGACCTGAATGTCTGTCTCCATACTGATAGACCTGAATGTGTCTGTCTCTATACTGATAGACCTGAATGTGTCTGTCTCTATACTGATAGACCTGATCTGATGTGTCTGTCTCCCATACTGATAGACCTGAATGTGTCTGTCTCTATACTGATAGACCTGTATCTGAATGTGTCTGTCTCCATACTGATAGACCTGAATGTGTCTGTTCATACTGATAGACCTGAATGTGTCTGTCTCATACTGATAGACCTGAATGTGTCTGTCTTCATGATAGACCTGAATGTGTCTGTCTTCATACTGATAGACCTGACCTGAATGTGTCTGTCTTCATACTGATAGACCTGTATCTGAATGTGTCACAGGACCTTAGTGTCTGTCTGGGGTTCGAGGGAAGTTGCCGTACGAGAGAGAGCTGACGGTGCTTCTACTGAATGGTTTCCAAGGTGGTCGAGCTGAGAGACAGACGGGGAGGCTGGGGGTGGATCAGAGGGTTGGAGACAGAGGCACAACTAGACACCCCTGGAGGACCTGGCCCCCTGACGAGAAACAGACCCCACACCCACCACCACCACCGACTCCACCCCCCTACGCCCCATCAAAGATGACCCGTCCCAGAGCAGCGCCCTGCCCGGCAGAACCTCACCTCAGCCTCACTCCCCAGGACATGCGTCACCAAGAGGATACGGGTAAGACTGGGGGGCGGACGAGGCCCTGTGCTGTGTTCAGTAGCGAAATGGGAGAAAACATATTGAAATGTAAAATAAATTTAAAAAACACTTCAGGATGAAAGGTTTTCTCCTGTTTAGTGCCGACTGAACGCCACCCTGGTCTGGTTTTCATACAGCCCTGGTCTGTAGTGTTACCAGGAGTCATACAGCCCTGGTCTGTAGTGTTACCAGGAGTCATACAGCCCTGGTCTGTAGTGTTACCAGGGAGTCATACAGCCCTGGTCTGTAGTGTTACCAGGAGTCATACAGCCCCTGGTCTGTAGTGTGTTACCAGGAGTCATACAGCCCTGGTCTGTAGTGTTACCAGGAGTCATACAGCCCTGGTCTGTAGTGTTACCAGGAGTCATACAGCCCTGGTCTGTAGTGTTACCAGGAGTCATACAGCCCTGGTCTGTAGTGTTACCAGGAGTCATACAGCCCTGGTCTGTAGTGTTACTAGGAGTCATACAGTCCTTGGTCTGTAGTGTTACTAGGAGTCATACTGTCCTTGGGTCTGTAGTGTTACTAGGAGTCATACAGTCCTGGTCTGTAGTGTTACTAGGAGTCATACAGCCCTGGTCTGTAGTGTTACCAGGAGTCATACAGCCCTGGTCTGTAGTGTTACCAGGAGTCATACAGTCCTGGTCTGTAGTGTTACCAGAGTCATACAGCCCTGGTCTGTAGTGTTACCAGGAGTCATACAGCCTGTAGTGTTACTGGCCTGGTAGTGTTACCAGGAGTCATACAGCCCTGGTCTGTAGTGTTACTAGGAGTCATACAGCCCTGGTCTGTAGTGTTACTAGGGAGTCATACAGCTCCTGGTCTGTAGTGAGTCATACAGCCCTGGTCTGTAGTGTTACTATGGAGTCATACAGCCCTGGTCTGTAGTGTTACCAGGAGTCATACAGTCCTTATCTGTATTGTTACCATACTGGTCTGTAGTGTTACCAGGAGTCATCATACAGTCCTGGTCTGTATTGTTACCAGGAGTCATACAGCCCTGGTCTGTAGTGTTACTAGGAGTCATACAGCCATACAGCCCCTGGTCTGTAGTGTTACTAGGAGTCATACAGCCCTGGTCTGTAGTGTTACCAGGAGCCAGAGTGTTACAGGAGTCATACAGTCCTGGTCTGTAGTGTTACCAGAGTCACAGTCCTGGTCTGTAGTGTTACTAGGAGTCATACAGTCCTGGTCTGTAGTGTTACCAGGAGTCATACAGTCCTGGTCTGTGTGTTACCAGGAGTCATACAGTCCTGGTCTGTAGTGTTACCAGGAGTCATACAGTCCTGGTCTGTAGTGTTACCAGGAGCCATACAGCCCTGGTCTGTAGTGTTACTTAGAGTCATACAGCCCTGGTCTGTAGTGTTACTAGGAGTCATACAGCCCTGGTCTGTAGTGTTACCTGGGAGTCATACAGTCCTGGTCTGTAGTGTTACCAGGAGTCATACAGTCCTGGTCTGTAGTGTTACCAGGAGTCATACAGTCCTGGTCTGTAGTGTTACCAGGAGTCATACAGCCCTGGTCTGTAGTGTTACCAGGAGTCATACAGTCCTGGTCTGTAGTGTTACCAGGAGTCATACAGCCCTGGTCTGTAGTGTTACTAGGAGTCATGCAGTGTATAGAGGCCAAGTCTTGACAACAGTATATTTCTCTTTTCGTCTTAATGCCCTCAAAGATGGGACGTGCAGGTAGGTCGGGCTTGGAAGATGGAAGGGTGGCTGTCATCTCCATGGTGTTTACGTGACATCTGAACCGTACACCACCTCCATCTCCTATCCATTACATCTGTCCAGTCCTTCCTGCTTCAGTGGAATGCTGTGTCTGTGCTGTGTTTTATGTAGAAACAAAGTTGTCTATTCAAAACGTTGTGTCCTCTCTCCCTCTCCCTCTCTCTCACTATCTCTCTCTCTCTCTCTCCTCTCTCTCCTGTCTCTCCCTCTCTCCCTGTCTCTCTCTCTCTCCTGTCTTTCTTTCTCCCTGTTCCCTCTCTCTCTTCTCTCTCTCTCTCCCTGTCTCTCTCCTTCTCTTTCTCTCTCCTTCTCTTCTTTCTCTCCTCTCGTTCCTCCCTTCTGGCTCTCTTTTCTCTCGCTTTCCTTCTCCCTTTTTCTCCTCTCTCTCTCTCTCTCTCTCTTCCTCTTTCTCTCTCGCTTTCTCTCGCTTCTCTTCTCTCCTCTTTCTCTCTCTTTCTCCCTTCTCTTCTTCTCTCTTTCTTCTCCTTCTTCTCTGTCTTCTCCTTCTCCTTGCTCCCTCTTCCTCCCTGTCTTCTCTTCTCCCTGTCTTCTCTCTCCCTGTCTTCTCTCTCTCTCTGTTCTCTCTCTCTCTTCTCTCTCCTCCTTCCTCCTTCTCCTCCCTCTCCTCTTTCTCTCTCTTCTCTCTCTTTCTCCCTCTCTTCTCTCTCTCCCCTTCTCTCTCCTCTTCTCTCCTCTCTCTCTCCCTTCTCTCTCTCTCTTCCCTTGTCTTCTTCTTCCTTTCTCTTCTTTCTCCCTGTTCTCTTCTCTTCTCTCTGTTCTCTCTCTCTTCTTCTCCCCTGTTCTTCTTCCTCTCCCTGTTCCTCTCTTCTCTCCTGTCTTCTCTCTCTCACTGCCTCTCTCCTGTTTCTCTCCTCCCTCCTCCCTCTCTCTCTCTCTCTCCTCTCTCTCCTCTCTCTCTTTCTCTCTCTCTCCTCTCTCTCTCCTCTCTCCTCTCTCCCTGTTCCCCCCTTCGCTTTCTCTTCTTTCTTCGCTTTCTTCTTTCCTTTTTTCCCTCCCTCTCTCTCTCTTCCTTCTCTCCCTCTCTCCTCTCTCTCCCTCTCCTTCTCTCTCCCCTCCCTCCAGAATGCGGCCCTGCAGCACCTGTTCATCAGAAGTCGTTCGCCCTTTAAGGTAACCCACTGTGGTAAAGCCTTCAGAGACCAGACAAGCTGAGATCCACCTAAGAGTCCACGGCCGGACGCCACCTGTCCTGTCATCACTGCAGTAAGGAACCCCTTCCTGTTTTAAACACTCTGTCCCCTGGACATATGGACATACTAGGTCCCTGTCCTCGTTCCCTGGATAGTGCGGCGCACTACGTTTTGACCAGGGATACTTATTTATACTTATTTATAATATAATATTATTTATAATACTTATTTTCCACCATAATTTGCAAATAAATTCATTAAAAATCCTACAATGTGATTTTCTGGATTTTTTTCCTCATTTCGTCTGTCATAGTTGAAGTCTAACTATGATGAACATTACAGGCCTCTCTCATCTTTTTAAGTGGGAGAACTTACACAATTTGGTGGCTGACAAAATACTTTTTTTTGCCCCACTGTACATGTTTTTATTATTTTCTGTCTTCTTCTGCTAAAGATAAAGGTTTCCTGTCCCACGGTGCGTTGGAGGACCATCTCCTGCTTCACTCAGAACACCGGACCTACTCCTGTCTGTTCTGTACCGACATCTTCGATCGCTCTGGACCTGCTCAAAGAACATGTGGGTGGCTGCGCTGTCAACGGACGCGCATTCCTGCCCTTCCTGCAAGAAGGTCTTCACGGACTTCATACAGGTTAGGATGGAGATATCTCTGTTGGGTCAACACACACACACACCTTCTACGAGGAGGTCTTCACGGACTTCATACAGGTTAGAGATGGAGATCTCTGTTGTCAACACACACACACACCTTCTAAGGAGGTCTTCACGGACTTCATACAGGTTGCCAGAGATGGAGATGTCTCTGTTGTCAACACACACACACCTTCTTACGAGAAGGTCTCACGACTTCCATACAGGTTAGGATGGAGATATCTCTGTTGTCAACACACACACACACACCTTCTAGAGGAGGTCTTCACGGACTTCATACAGGTTAGAGATGGAGATATCTCTGTTATCAACACACACCTTCTACGAGGAGGTCTTCACGGACTTCATACAGGTTAGAGATGGAGATATCTCTGTTGTCAACACACACACACCTCTACGAAAGGTCTTCACGGACTTCATACAGGTTAGAGATGGAGATATCTCTGTTATCAACACACACCTTCTACGAGGAGGTCTTCACGGACTTCATACAGGTTAGAGATGGAGATATCTCTGTTGTCAACACACACACACCTTCTACGAGAAGGTCTTCACGGACTTCATACAGGCTAGAGATGGAGATATCTCTGTTATCAACACACACCTTCTACGAAGGTCTTTCACGGACTTCATACAGGGGTTAGGATGAGATATCTCTGTTATCAACACACACTTCTATCAGAAGGTCTTCAGACTTCATACAGGTTAGGATGAGATATCTCTGTTATCAACACACACCTTCTACGAGGAGGTCTTCACGGACTTCATACAGGTTAGAGAGATGGAGATATCTCTGCTTGTCAACACACACACACCTTCTACGAGAAGGTCTTCACGGACTTCATACAGGTTAGAGATGGAGATATCTCTGTTATCAACACACACCTTCTACGAGAAGGTCTTCACGGACTTCATACAGGTTAGGGATGGAGATATCTCTGTTATCAACACACACCTTCTACGAGAAGGTCTTTCACGACTTCCATACAGGTTAGGGATGGAGATATCTCTGTTGTCAACACACCTTCTACGAGGTGGTCTTCAGACTTCATACAGGCAGAGATGGAGATATTCTGTTATCAACACACACCTTCTACGTGAGGTGGTCTTCAGATCTTCATACAGGTTAGAGATGGAGATATCTCTGTTATCAACACACACCTTCTACGAGCCACCTCTGGTGTAGTTAAGGGTAGTTATTATGAGCTGTCCTCCTCACCAGCCGCCTGGTGTAGTTAAGGGTAAAGTTATTATGAGCTGTCCTCCTCACCAGCCACCTCTGGTGCGGTTAAGGGTAGTTATTATGAGCTGTCCTCCCTCACCAACCGCCTCTGGTGTAGTTAAGGGTAGTTATTATGAGCTGTCCTCCTCACCAGCCTCCACTGGTGTAGTTAAGGGTAGTTATTATGAGCTGTCCTCCTCACCAGCCTCCACTGGTTCAGGTACATACGTCTATAAACGTCTATATATTTATTCTACGCTGAGTCTACAAAACATTAGAACACTCTTCCAATCAGAGCTGAATCCCCTTGCCCCTCAGAACGGCCTCAAAGGGTTGGGTCATGGACTTACAAGGTGTCGAAAGCGTTCCACAGGGATGCTGTCCCATGTTGACTCAATGCTTCCCACCGTTGTGTCAAGTTGGCTGCATGTCCTTGGGTGGTGGGACTGTCTGATACACAGAAACTGTTGAGAGTGGAAAACCCAGCAGTGTTATAGTTGTCCCAAACCTTAGCGCTGCCTGGCACCCACTACCATAAGTCACCCCTTTTTCAAAGTCACCACTACCTTACTCCTCTTTCAAAGTCACCTCTCACTACTCATTCTTCAATGTCACCCACTACCTCGCCTCCCTTAAAGTCACTTCATTCCTACCTTTTCAAAGTCACCTCTACCCTTCCCCTTCAATGTCACTCTACTACCTCTACTCCCTTTCAACGTCACTCTACTTCCTATTCTCTAATTCTTTCACCTCTACCCCTTTTCAAAGTCACCACACTACCCTTCAATGTCACCTTACTAATTTACTCCTCTCTTACGTCACTTCTACCTACTCTCATTCTTCAGTCATTCTATCCACTTTCAAAGTCACCTAATACCTTACCTCTCAAAGTCACCTACTACCTTACTCTCTTTCAGTCACCTACTACTCTTACTCCCCTTTCAAAGTTTCACCTTATTAATTTTACTTCCTTCAATGTCACTTACTACTCTTACCCCTTTCAAAGTCACCCCCATCCTACCCCTTTCAGTCACTTACTACTCATCTCTCAGTGTCACTCATTAATTACTCTTCTCAAGTCACTCCACTACCTACTCTCTTTTCAAAGTCACTTCTAATACTTCACTCCCTTTTCAATAGTCAGCGCATCACTCCACTTCTTTCAAAGTCACTTCATCACTTCCACTCTTCTTCGTGTCACCTCATACTACTTCACCCTCTTCAATCAGTCATCGCATTACGCCTACTCCCTCTGTCACGATCACCACTCACCTCTTTTCTTAAAGTCACCTACTACCTCACCCTTCACAGTCACCTACTACCTACCTCTTCAAAGTCAGCCTACCACCTTAACTCTTCAAAGTCACTCTATCTACCTATACCTCCTCTTCAAAGTCACCCACTACCTTACCTCTTCAAAGTCACTCTACTACCTTACCCCTTTCAAAGTCACCTACTACTTTACCCTCTTTCAAAGTCACTCACTACTCTTACTCCCCTTTCAAAGTCACCTACTACCTTATCCCCTTCTAAAGTCACCTACTACCTCCTACTACTACCTTTTCAATGTCACCTACTACCTCCCCCTTTTCAAAGTCACCACTACCCACTTTTCAAAGTCACCTTACTACCTTACCCCTTTCAAAGTCACCCACTACCTACTCCCTTTCAAAGTCATCTACTACTCATTCTATTCAAAGGCACCTACTACCCTTTTCAAAGGCACCCACTACCTTACTTCCCCATTCAAAGGCACCTACCTTTACTTCAGTCACCTACTACTATTTCCTCTTTCAAAGGCACCCACTACCTTACTAAAGGCACTTACCTTACCTCATTCAAAGGCACCTACTACCTTACCCCCCACTTCAAAGTCACTCACTAAAGGCACTTTACCTTACCTTTTCAGTCACCTACTACTCCACTCTTTCAAAGTCACCCACTACCTTACCCCTTTCAAAGTCACCTACTACCTTTACCCCCTTTCAAAGGCACTCTACTACCTTCGTTTTGGGGGCACCTACTACTCCTTTCAAAGTCACCCACTACCTTACTTCTTCAAAGTCACCCACTACCTTACTGCCACACCACTCTTCAAAGTCACCCACTACCTTACTCCTTTCAAAGGTCATCTACTACCTTACCCCCATTCAAAGGCACCTACTACCTTCCCCATTCAAAGGCACTCCACTACCTTACTCCCCTATTCAAAGGCACCCACTACCTTTACCCTCTTCAAAGGCACTACCTTACTAAAGGCACCTTACCCTACTCTATTCAAAGGCACCCACTACCTACCTATTCAAAGGCAGCCCACTATTACCTCTATTCAAAGGCACCCACTACCTACCCCCATTCAAAGGCACTCCACCTACCTGTTTCACACCTTACTTCCCCATTTCAAAGTCACTCTACTACTTCTCATTCAAAGGCACTTACTCCCTCTATTCAAAGGCACTCCACTACCTTACCCCATTCAAAGTCATCAAAGTCAAAGGCACCTACTACTTACCCCAATCAAAGGTACCCACTACCTTACCCCCATTCAAAGGCACCACTCATCTACTCCCTTTTCAAAGGCATCCTACTATACCTTTCAAAGTCACCCTACCATACTTTTCAAAGCACTCACTACTTACTAAAGTCACTCTTCCCCCATTCAAAGGCACCTTACCTACCCCATTCAAAGGCACTCACTACCATACCCCTATTCAAAGGCACCTACTCACCTACTTTCAGAGGCACCCACTCCTCCCTCATTCAAAGGCACCCACTACCTTACCCCCATTCAAAGGGCACCTACTACCATACCCCATTCAAAGGCACCCACTACCTTACCTATCTCAGAGGCACCTACTACCCCGCCTTCAAAGTCACTTCACTACTCTATTCAAAGTCACCTACTACCTACCTCTTCTCAATGATCACTCTACTACCTCACCTCCTTTTCAAAGTCACTCTTACCACCTCTACCCCCTCTTTCACAAAGTGTTATCCACTACCTTACCCCTTTCAAAGTGTCACCTACTACCTCTACCCCTTTCAAAGTCCTTTCATTACCCTTACTTCTTCCAGTCAGTTCTTCTTCCATTACCCTACTCTCGCCAGCGGCACCCACTACCTACTTCCTCTGCTTCAAAGGTCACCTACCACTCTTGGCTTCTCTTGCCAGCGGGTACCTCACTACTCTTACTCTCCTGCTCAAAGCAGCAATTCCACTACTCTTACTTCCCTATCTCAAAGCAGCAACCACTACCTTACCTCCTATCTCAAAGGCACCCACTACCTTTACCTCCCTCTATCCAAAGGCAATCTACTCACTCTAATCCATTCAAAAAGGCACCCACTGCTCTTACCCCCATTCAAAGGCACCCACTACCTACTCCCTTCAAAGTCACTACTTACTGCTTCAAAGGCATCCACTACTTCCCCGTTTCAAAGGCACCCACTACCTCAAAGGCACCCACTACTTCTTACTTTTCAAAGTCACTCTACTTACCCCATTCAAAGTCATCTACTATTCAAAGGCACCTACTACCTTACTTCTTTCAAAGTCACTCCACTACCTACCCCATTCAAAGTCATTACTCTATTCAAAGGCACCCACTACTATACCTTATTCAAAGGCACCACTACCTTACCTCATTCAAAGGTTTCCTTTTACTTATTCAGAGGCACCTACTACCTTACTCCCCAATCAAAGGCAATTTACTACTTCCACCATTCAAAGGCACCCACTACCTTACCCCCTATTCAAAGGCATCTACTTACCATACCCCTTTCAAAGTCACCCATCACCATACCCTTTCAAAGTCACCTCCCACCACCTTACCCCTTTTTCAAAGTCACCTACTACCCCCCTTTCAATGTCACTTCACTACCTTACCCCCATTCAAAGTCACCACTACCCCCCCCCATTCACCTGCTACACCCCCTTTCACTCACCCCTTACCCCCATTCAGAGTCATCTGCTACCTTGCCCCCATTCAAAGTCACCTGCTACATTTGCTTTCAAAGTCACCCACTTACCTACCCCTTTCAAAGTCACCCACTACCTTGCCCCCGTTCAGAGGCACCCACTGCCTTACCCCCATTCAAAGGCACCCCACTACCTTACCCCCCATTCAAAGTCATTCACTACTTTACTCCCCATTCAAAGGCACCCACTACCCCACCCCATTCAAAGGCACCCACTACCTTACCCCCCGCTCAAAGGCACCCACTACCTTACTCCCCCTGTTCAAAGGCACCCACTACCTACCTATTCAAAGGCACCTTACTACCTTACCCCCATTCAAAGGCATCTCCCCATACCTCTTTTCAAAGTCACCTTATCTCTCTTTTCAAAGTCACCCACTACCTTAACCCCTACCTCTTCAAAGTCACCCACTACCATACCCTCTTTCAAAGTCACCCACTACCTTACCCCCTTTTCAAAGTCACCTTACTCCCTGTTCAAAGGCACCCACTACCTTACCCCATTCAAAGCACCCACTACCTTACTCCTCTATTCAAAGGCACCCACTACCTTACCCCCATTCAAAGGCACCCACTACTCTACTCCCCGTTCAAAGGCACCTACTCCACTTACCCCCTTTCAATGTCACTCCACCACCTTTACCCCCTTTCAAAAGTCACCTACTACTCTGCCCCCATTCAAAGGCACTCTACTACCTTACCCCCATTCAAAAGTCACCTACTACCTTACCTCCATTCAAAGGCACCCACTACCTTACCCCATTCAAGCACCTACTACCTTACCCCCATTCAAAGGCACCTACTACTACATACCCCCATTTCAAAGTCACCTACTACCTGGTGCTTCCCATTCAGAGTCACCCACTACCTTACCCCCATTCAGAGGCACCCACTACCTACCCCCATTCAAAGGCACCCACTACCCCTTTATTCAAGGGCACTACCCCCCCTTCAAAGGCACCACTACCTTGCCCCCCGTCAAAGGCACCCACTACCTTACCCCCATTCAAAGGCACCCACTCACCTTACCCCCTTTCAAAGGCACCCACTACTTCCCCGTTCAAAGGCACCCACTACCTTGCCCCGTTCAAAGGCACCCACTACCTTAACCCCTATTCAAAGGCACTCCCACTGCCTTACCTCCTCTATTCAAAGGCACCCTTACTGCCCCCTTTCAAAGGTCCTACTCTTTCAGGCATCCACCCCTCCGTTCAAAGGCACCCACTACCTTAACCCCCGTTCAAAGGCACCCACTACCTACTCCCCCGTTCAAAGGTCACCTACTACCTTACCGCTTCAAAGGCATCCACTACCTTGCTTCGTTCAAAGGCACCCACTACCTTACCCCTCTTTCAAAGTCACCTGCTACCTTGCCTCCCCGTTCAAAGGCACCTGCTACCTTACCTTCACTATTCAAAGGCACCACTACTCTCCACTAAAGGCACCCACTACCTTACCTCCCATTCAAAGGCACCCACTACCTTACTCCCATTCAAAGGCACCTACTACCATACCCCCGTTTAAAGTCACCTGCTACCTTGCCTTCAAAGTCACCCACTACCTTGCCCCGTTCAGAGGCACCCACTACCTTGCCCCGTTCAAAGGCACCCCTACTCCCCATTCAAAGGCCCCACTCATTCAAAGGCACCACTACCTTACCCCATTCAAAGGCACCCACTGCCCACCCCATTCAAAGGCACCCACTACCTTACCCCCCTTCAAAAGGCACCCACTACCTTGCCCCCATTCAAGGCACCCACTGCCTACCCCCCCGCCCTGCCTTATTCAAAGGCACCCACTACCTACTCCCCCATTCAAAGGCACCCACTACCTTAACCCATTCAAAAGGCACCTACCTTACTTTCAAAGTCACCTTACTCCCTGCTCAAAGGCACTCCACTACCTTACCCCTCTGTTCAAAGGCACCCACTACCCACCCCCGTTCAAGGGCGCCCACTGCCTTGCCCCGTTCAAAGGCACCCGCTACCTTTACTCCAAAAGGCACCCACTACCTTACCCAAAGGCACCACTCCTTACTAAAGTCACCAAACACTACTCCCCCGTTCAAAGGCACCTACTACTCTTACCCTCATTCACCCACTACCTTACCCCCGTTCAAAGGCACCCGCTACCTTACCCCATTCAAAGGCACCCACTACCTATCTCCCCCGTTCAAAGGCACCCACTACCTTGCCCCCCGTTCAAGGGCACCACTACCTTGCCCCCGTTCAAAGGCACCCACTACCTTACTCCCCGTTCAAAGGCACCCACTACCTACTCCCCTGCTCAAAGGCACCCACTACCTACCTCCCGTTCAAAGGCACCAACTAATTTTACCCCCCCGTTCAAAGCACTCCACTACCTTACCCCCATTCAAAGGCACCCACTACCTTACCCCCCCATTCAAAGGCACCCACTACCTTACCCCCCTTTCAAAGTCACCTTACCCCGTTCAAAGGCACCCACTACCTTACCTCCCCTGCTCAAAGGCACCCACCTACGCACCCCCATTCAAAGGCACCCACTACCTTACCCCATTCAAAGGCACCCACTACCTTACCCCCATTCAAAGGCACCCACTACCTTACCCCATTCAAAGGCACCTACTACCTTACCCCCCATTCAAAGGCACCCACTACCTTACCCTTTCAAAGTCACCTACTACCTTACTCTCCCCATTCAAAGGCACCTACTACCTTACCCCCGTTCAAAGGCACCTACTACCTTACCCCATTCAAAGTCATCTACTACCTTACTCCTGTTCAAAGGCACCCACTACCTTACTCCCTAATCAAAGGCACCCACTACCTTACTCCCCTTTCAAAGGCACCCACTACTCTTACCCTTCAAAGGCATCTACTACTATACCCCCCACCCACTACCATACCCTTTCAAAGTCACCCACTACCTTACTCCCTTTCAAAGTCACTCTTACCCCTCTGCTTCAAAGGCACCACTACCTTACTCCCCATTCAAAGGCACCCACTACCATACCCCATTCAAAGGCACCCACTACCTACCCCCATTCAGAGGCACCCACTACCTTACCCCATTCAAAGGCACCCACTACCTTACCCCCATTCAAAGGCACCTACTACCATACCCCCCATTCAAAGGCACCCACTACCTTACCCCCATTCAGAGGCACCCACTACCTTACTCCCCTTTCAAAGTCACCTACTACCTTACCCCCATTCAAAGTCACCTCACTACCTTACTCCCCTTTCACGTCACCTACTACCTTGCCCTTTTTCAAAGTCACCTACTTCTTTCTTCCATGTCACTATTACTGCCCCTTTTCAAAGTCACCTACTACCTTACTCCCCTTTCACGTTATCTGCATTACTCTTACTTCCAAAGTCACTTACTACCTTACCCCCTTTCAAAGTCACTCACTACTTACCCCCTTTTTCAAAGTCATTTACTACCTTACCCCGTTCAAAGGCAATTCCACTACCTTACCTCTTTCAAAGGCACCCACTACCTTATTTCCTATTCAAAGGCACCCACTACCTTACCCCTCTGCTCAAAGGCACCCACTACTTACCCCCATTCAAAGGCACCACTACTCTTACCCCCATTCAAAGGCACCCACTACCTTACCCCCATTCAAAGGCACCCACTACCTTAACCCCATTCAAAGGCACCCACTACCTTACCCCCATTCAAAGGCACCCACTACCTACTCCCTTTCAAAGTCACTCTTACTCCTTTTCAAAGGCATCCACTACCTATACTCTGCTTCAAAGGCACCCACTACCTTACCCCCATTCAAAGGCACCCACTACCTTACCCCCATTCAAAGGCACCCACTACCTACCCCTTATTCAAAGGCACCCACTACCTTACCTCCCCATTCAAAGTCATCTACTACCTTACCCTGCTCAAAGGCACCCACTACCTTACCCCCTTTCAAAGTCACCTACTACCTTACCCCCATTCAAAGGCACCTACTACCTTACCCCCATTCAAAGGCACCTACTACCATACCCCCATTCAAAGGCACCCACTACCTTACCCCCATTCAAAGGCACCCACTACCTTACCCCCATTCAGAGGCACCCACTACCTTACCCCCATTCAAAGGCACCCACTACCTTACCCCCATTCAAAGGCACCCACTACCTTACCCCTTTCAAAGGCACTCTACTACCCTACTCCCTTTTCTTAAAGTCACCCACTACCTTACCCCTTTTTCAATGTCACCTACTACCTTACTCTTTCAAAGTCACTTACTACCTTCATTTCCTCTTTCAATGTCATTTACTACTCTTACTCTTTCAAAGTCACCTTACCTTAATTCCTTTCAAAGTCACCTTACTACCCTTTTCAAAGTCACCTTACTACCTTTTCAAAGTCACATTCCATTACCTTACCCCTCTTTCAAAGTCACTTCCACTACCTTACTCCTCTTTCAAAGTCACCCACTACCTTACCCCCTTTCAAAGTCACCCACTACCTTACCCCATTCAAAGGCACCCACTACCTTACTCCCCATTCAAAGGCACCCACTACCTTACCCCCATTCAAAGTCATCTACTACTCTTACCCCCTTTCAAAGGCACCCACTACCTTACCCCATTCAAAGGCACCCACTACCTTACTTCTGTTCAAAGGCACCCACTACCTTACCCCCATTCAAAGGCACCCACTACCTTACCCCTATTCAAAGGCACCCACTACCTTTACTCCCTTTCAAAGGCATCTACTACTCTATACCCTTTCAAAGTCACCTTACCCCCTTTCAAAGTCACCCACTACCATACCCCTTTCAAAGTCACCTTACCCCCTTCAAAGTCACCCACTACCATACCCTTTCAAAGTCACCCACTACCTTACCCCCATTTCAAAGTCACCTTACCTCCCCCATTCAAAGGCACCCACTACCTTACCCCCATTCAAAAAGGCACCTACTACCTTACCCCCATTCAAAGGCACCTACTACCATACTCCCCGTTCAAAGGCACCCACTACCATACCCCATTCAAAGGCACCACTACCTTACCCCTTTCAATGTCACCTACTACCTTACCCCTTTCAAAGTCACCTACTACCTTACCCCCTTTCAAAGTCACCTACTACCTTACTCCCTTTTCAAAGTCACCCACTACCTTACTCTTTCAAAGGCACCCACTACCATACCCCTTTCAAAGTCACCCACTACCTTACTCCCTTCAAAGTCACCTTACCCCGTTCAAAGGCACCCACTACCTTACCCCATTCAAAGGCACCTACTACCTTACCCCCATTCAAAGGCACCTACTACCATACCCCCCATTTAAAGTCACCTACTACCTTACCCCCTTTCAAAGTCACCCACTACCTTACCCCCATTCAGAGGCACCCACTACCTTACCCCCCATTCAAAGGCACCCACTACCTTACCCCCCATTCAAGGCACCCACTACCTTACTCCCCCGTTCAAAGGCACCCACTACCTTACCCCCATTCAAAGGCACCCACTACCTTACCCCCATTCAAAGGCACCCACTACCTTACCCTTTCAAAGGCATCTACTACCATACCCCCTTTCAAAGTCACCTTACCCCCCTTTCAAAGTCACCCACTACTATACCCTTTCAAAGTCACCTTACCCCCTTTCAAAGTCACCCACTACCATACCCTTTCAAAGTCACCCACTACCTTACCCTTTTTCAAAGTCACTTTACCCCTGCTCAAAGGCACCACTACCTTACTTTCCCCTATTCAAAGGCACCCCACTACCTTACTCCCCATTCAAAGGCACCTACTACTATACTTCCGCTCAAAGGCACCCACTACTATACCCTATTCAAAGGCACCCACTACCTTACCCCCCTTTCACGTCACTTTACTACTCTTACTTCCCCCTTTCAAAGTCACCTACTACCTTACAAAGTCACCTACTACCTTTTCAAAGTCACCCACTACCTTACCCCCTTTCAAAGGCACCCACTACCATACCCCCTTTCAAAGTCACCCACTACCTTAAAGTCACCTTACCTCCGCTGCTCAAAGGCACCCACTACCTTACCCCCATTCAAAGGTACCCCACTACCTTACCCCATTCAAAGGCACCTACTACTATACCTATTTAAAGTCACCTACTACCTTACCCCCTTTCAAAGTCACCCACTACCTTACCCCCATTCAGAGGCACCCACTACCTACCTCCCCATTCAAAGGCACCCACTACCTTACCCCCATTCAAAGGCACCCACTACCTTACCCCCATTCAAAGGCACCCACTACCCCACCCCCTTTCAAAGGCACCCACTACCTTGCCCCCTTTCAAAGGCACCCACTACCTACTTCCCCGTTCAAAGGCACCCACTACCTTACCCCCATTCAAAGGCACCCACTACCTTACCCCCGTTCAAAGGCACCCACTACCTTACCCCCATTCAAAGGCACCCACTACCTTAACCCCATTCAAAGGCACCCACTACCTTACCCCCGTTCAAAGGCACCCACTACCTTACCCCCTTTCAAAGTCACCTTACCCCGTTCAAAGGCATCCACTACCTTACCCCCCGTTCAAAGGCACCCACTACCTTACCCCTATTCAAAGGCACCCACTACCTTACCTCTATTCAAAGGCACCCACTACCTTACCCCCATTCAAAGGGCACCCACTACCTTACTCTTCTGCTTCAAAGGCACCCACTACCTTACCCCTTTTCAAAGTCACCTACTACCTTACCCCCATTCAAAGGCACCTACTAATTTTACCCTCTATTCAAAGGCACCCACTACCTTACCCCCGTTCAAAGGCACCCACTACCTTACCCCCATTCAAAGGCACCCACTACCTACCCCCCCGTTCAAAGGCACCCACTACCTTACCCCCCATTCAAAGGCACCCACTACCTTACCCCCTTTCAAAGTCACCTTACCCCCGTTCAAAGGCACCCACTACCTTACCCCCATTCAAAGGCACCCACTACCATACCCCCATTCAAAAGGCACCCACTACCTTACCCCCATTCAAAGGCACCCACTACCTTACCCCATTCAGAGGCACCCACTACCTTGCCCCCGTTCAAAGGCACCCACTACCTTGCCCCATTCAAAGGCACCCACTACCCCCCCCATTCAAGGCACCTACTACCCTACCCCCTTTCAAAGTCACCCACTACCTTACCCCCTTTCAATGTCACCTACTACCTTGCCCCCTTTCAAAGTCACCTGCTACCTTGCCCCCTTTCAATGTCACCTGCTACCCCCCCTTTCAAGTCACCTTACCCCCTTTCAATGTCACCTACTACCTTGCCCCCTTTCAAAGTCACCTTACCCCCTTTCAAAGTCACCTGCTACCTTGCCCCCCCTTTCAAAGTCACCTGCTACCTTACCCCCTTTCAAAGTCACCTACTACCTTACCCCCTTTCAATGTCACCTACTACCTTACCCCCTTTCAAAGTCACCTACTACCTTACCCCCCTTTCAAAGTCACCTACCCCTACCCCTTTCAATGTCACCTACTACCTTACCCCCATTCAAGGTCACCTTACCCCCATTCAAAGTCACCTACTACCTTACCCCCCTTTCAATGTCACCTACCACCTTACCCCCTTTCAAAGTCACCTTACCCCCTTTCAAAGTCACCTACTACCTTACCCCCCTTTCAAAGTCACCTTACCCCTCTTTCAAAGTCACCTTACCCCCTTTCAATGTCATCTACTACCTTACCCCCTTTTCAAAGTCCTCTACTACCTTACCCCTTTCAAAGTCCTCTACTACCTTACCCCCTTTCAAAGTCATCTACTACCTCACCCCCTTTCAAAGTCACCTACTACCTTACCCCCTTTCAAAGTCACCTACTACCTTACCCCCCATTCAAAGTCACCCACTACCTTACCCCTTTCAAAGTCACCCACTACCTTACCCCTTTCAAAGTCACCCACTACCTTACCACCCTTTCAAAGTCACCCAATACCTTACCCCCTTTCAAAGTCACCCACTACCTTACCCCCCTTTCAAAGTCACCCACTACCTTACCCCCCTTTCAAAGTAATCTACTACCTTACCCCCATTGAAAGGCACCCACTACCTTACCCCCATTCAAAGTCATCTACTGCCTTACCCCCGTTCAAAGGGCACCCACTACCTTACCCCCTTTTCAAAGTCACTCTACTACCTTACCCCCATTCAAAGGCACCTACTACCTACCCCCATTCAAAGGCACCCACTACCTTACCCCATTCAAAGGCACCCACTACCTTACCCCATTCAAAGGCACCTACTACCTTACCCTTTCAAAGGCACCCACTACCTTACCTCTGCTCAAAGGCACCCACTACCTTACTCCCGTTCAAAGGCACCCACTACCTTACTTCCCCAGCTCAAAGGCACCCACTACCTTACCCCCATTCAAAGGCACCCACTACCATACCCCATTCAAAGGCACCCACTACCTTACCCCCATTCAAAGGCACCCACTACTACCCCCTTTTTCAGGGCATCTACCATACCCTTTCAAAGTCACCCACTACCATACCCCTTTCAAAGTTACCCACTACCTTACCCCCTTTCAAAGTCACCTTACCCCCTTTCAAAGTCACCCACTACCATACCCCCATTCAAAGGCACCCACTACCTTACCCCCTTTCAAAGGCACCCACTACCTTACCCCCCTTTCAAAGGCACCCACTACCTTACTCCCCCTGTCAAAGGCACCCACTACCTTACCCCGTTCAAAGGCACCCACTACCTTACCCCCCGTTCAAAGGCACCCACTACCTTACCCCCTCATTCAAAGGCACCCACTACCTACTCCCCATTCAAAGGCACCCACTACCTTACCCCCATTCAAAGGCACCCACTACCTTACCCCTTTCAAAGGCACCCACTACCTTACCTCGTTTCAAAGGCACCCACTACCTTACCCTTTCAAAGTCACCTTACCCCCTTTCAAAGTCACCCACTACCATACCCCTTTCAAAGTCACCCACTACCTTACCCCCTTTCAAAGTCACCTTACCCCCCCATTCAAAGGCACCCACTACCTTACCCCCGTTCAAAGGCACCTACTACCATACCCCCATTCAAAGGCACCCACTACCATACCCCCATTCAAAGGCACCCACTACCTTACCCCCATTCAAAGGCACCCACTACCTTACCCCCATTCAAAGGCACCCACTACCTTACCCCCATTCAGAGGCACCCACTACCTTACCCCCATTCAAAGGCATCTACTACCATACCCCTTTCAAAGTCACCCACTACCTTACCCCTTTCAAAGTCACCTTACCCCTTTTCAAAGTCACCCACTACCATACCCCCATTCAAAGGCACCCACTACCTTACCCCCTTTCAAAGGCACCCACTACCTTACCCCGTTCAAGGGCACCCACTACCTTACCCCCATTCAAAGGCACCCACTACCTTACCCCCCCATTCAAAGGCACCCACTACCTTACCCCCCCCATTCAAAGGCACCCACTACCTTACCCCCTTTCAAAGTCACCTTACCCCCTTTCAAAGTCACCCACTACCATACCCCCTTTCAAAGTCACCCACTACCTTACCCCTTTCAAAGTCACCTTTACCCTCCCGCGTTCAAAGGCACCTACTGCCTTGCCCCCATTCAAAGGCACCTACTACCTTACCCCCATTCAAAGGCACCCTGCTACCATACCCCCTGTTCAAAGGCACCCACTACCTTACCCCCCATTCAAAGGCACCCCCCCCATTCAAAGGCACCCACTACCTTACCCCCATTCAAAGGCACCCACTACCTCATTCAGAGGCACCCACTACCTACCCCCATTCAAAGGCACCCACTACCTTACCCCCATTCAAAGGCACTAACATCTGTTGTCTTGCCTGTTCAACTTCTGAATGGGACACAATCCTTGTCTCACGGCTTAAAAATCCTTCATTAACCTGTCTCCTCCTCTTCATCTAGTCCTTATTTAACCTGTCTCCTCCTCTTCATCTAGTCCTTCATTAACCTGTCTCCTCCTCTTCATCTAGTCCTTATTTAACCTGTCTCCTCCTCTTCATCTAGTCCTTCATTAACCTGTCTCCTCCTCTTCATCTAGTCCTTATTTAACCTGTCTCCTCCTCTTCATCTAGTCCTTCATTAACCTGTCTCCTCCTCTTCATCTAGTCCTTATTTAACCTGTCTCCTCCTCTTCATCTAGTCCTTCATTAACCTGTCTCCTCCTCTTCATCTAGTCCTTCATTAACCTGTCTCCTCCTCTTCATCTAGTCCTTATTTAACCTGTCTCCTCCTCTTCATCTAGTCCTTATTTAACCTGTCTCCTCCTCTTCATCTAGTCCTTCATTAACCTGTCTCCTCCTCTTCATCTAGTCCTTATTTAACCCTGTCTCCTCCTCTTCATCTAGTCCTTCATTAACCTGTCTCCTCCTCTTCATCTAGTCCTTCATTAACCTGTCTCCTCCTCTTCATCTAGTCCTTATTTAACCTGTCTCCTCCTCTTCATCTAGTCCTTCATTAACCTGTCTCCCTCTTCATCTAGTCCTTCATTAACCTGTCTCCTCCTCTTCATCTAGTCCTTCATTAACCTGTCTCCTCCTCTTCATCTAGTCCTTCATTAACCTGTCTCCTCCTCTTCATCTAGTCCTTATTTAACCCTGTCTCCTCCTCTTCATCTAGTCCTTCATTAACCTGTCTCCTCCTCTTCATCTAGTCCTTATTTAACCCTGTCTCCTCCTCTTCATCTAGTCCTTATTTAACCTGTCTCCTCCTCTTCATCTAGTCCTTCATTAACCTGTCTCCTCCTCTTCATCTAGTCCTTCATTAACCTGTCTCCTCCTCTTCATCTAGTCCTTCATTAACCTGTCTCCTCCTCTTCATCTAGTCCTTCATTAACCTGTCTCCTCCTCTTCATCTAGTCCTTATTTAACCTGTCTCCTCCTCTTCATCTAGTCCTTATTTAACCCTGTCTCCTCCTCTTCATCTAGTCCTTATTTAACCCGTCTCCTCCTCTTCATCTACACTGATTGAAATGGATTTAACAGGTGACATCAATAAGGGATTATTCACCTGGATTCACCTGGTCAATCTGTGTCAGTGTTTTGTACATTCAGTGTATAACTGTCATACAAACTCATCTCCTCTGATCCCCTTGTAGATGACAATGTGTTTTCAGTCATCTTACCTGTTAAAATTATAGCCACTCTGCCAATCAATCAATCAATCAGTAGACAGTAGGACATGGATCTACTGCTCTAGTGGTCTCCCTAACTCTCTCCTGGTCTCCTGGTCTACTGCTCTAGTGGTCTCCCTAACTCTCTCCTGGTCTACTGCTCTAGTGGTCTCCCTAACTCTCTCCTGGTCTACTGCTCTAGTGGTCTCCCTAACTCTCTCCTGGTCTCCTGGTCTACTGCTCTAGTGGTCTCCCTAACTCTCTCCTGGTCTCCTGGTCTACTGCTCTAGTGGTCTCCCTAACTCTCTCCTGGTCTACTGCTCTAGTGGTCTCCCTAACTCTCTCCTGGTCTACTGCTCTAGTGGTCTCCCTAACTCTCTCCTGGTCTCCTGGTCTACTGCTCTAGTGGTCTCCCTAACTCTCTCCTGGTCTACTGGTCTACTGCTCTAGTGGTCTCCCTAACTCTCTCCTGGTCTACTGCTCTAGTGGTCTCCCTAACTCTCTCCTGGTCTACTGCTCTAGTGGTCTCCCTAACGCTCTCCTGGTCTACTGGTCTACTGCTCTAGTGGTCTCCCTAACTCTCTCCTGGTCTCCTGGTCTACTGCTCTAGTGGTCTCCCTAACTCTCTCCTGGTCTCCTGGTCTACTGCTCTAGTGGTCTCCCTAACTCTCTCCTGGTCTCCTGGTCTAGTGGTCTCCCTAACTCTCTCCTGGTCTCCTGGTCTAGTGGTCTCCCTAACTCTCTCCTGGTCTACTGCTCTAGTGGTCTCCCTAACTCTCTCCTGGTCTCCTGGTCTACTGCTCTAGTGGTCTCCCTAACTCTCTCCTGGTCTCCTGGTCTACTGCTCTAGTGGTCTCCCTAACTCTCTCCTGGTCTACTACTCTAGTGGTCTCCCTAACTCTCTCCTGGTCTCCTGGTCTACTGCTCTAGTGGTCTCCCTAACTCTCTCCTGGTCTACTGCTCTAGTGGTCTCCCTAACGCTCTCCTGGTCTACTGGTCTACTGCTCTAGTGGTCTCCCTAACTCTCTCCTGGTCTCCTGCTCTAGTGGTCTCCCTAACTCTCTCCTGGTCTACTGCTCTAGTGGTCTCCCTAACTCTCTCCTGGTCTCCTGGTCTAGTGGTCTCCCTAACTCTCTCCTGGTCTCCTGGTCTAGTGGTCTCCCTAACTCTCTCCTGGTCTACTGCTCTAGTGGTCTCCCTAACTCTCTCCTGGTCTCCTGGTCTACTGCTCTAGTGGTCTCCCTAACTCTCTCCTGGTCTACTACTCTAGTGGTCTCCCTAACTCTCTCCTGGTCTCCTGGTCTACTGCTCTAGTGGTCTCCCTAACTCTCTCCTGGTCTACTGCTCTAGTGGTCTCCCTAACGCTCTCCTGGTCTCCTGGTCTACTGCTCTAGTGGTCTCCCTAACTCTCTCCTGGTCTCCTGGTCTACTGCTCTAGTGGTCTCCCTAACTCTCTCCTGGTCTCCTGGTCTACTGATCTAGTGGTCTCCCTAACTCTCTCCTGGTCTACTGCTCTAGTGGTCTCCCTAACTCTCTCCTGGTCTCCTGGTCTACTGCTCTAGTGGTCTCCCTAACTCTCTCCTGGTCTACTGCTCTAGTGGTCTCCCTAACTCTCTCCTGGTCTCCTGGTCTACTGCTCTAGTGGTCTCCCTAACTCTCTCCTGGTCTACTGCTCTAGTGGTCTCCCTAACTCTCTCCTGGTCTACTGCTCTAGTGGTCTCCCTAACTCTCTCCTGGTCTGGTCTCTCCACCAGGTGAAGAAGCATGTTCGTAGCTTTCACTCTGAGAAGATCTTTCAGTGCTCAGACTGTGACAAGGCGTTCTGCAGACCTGACAAGTTACGGCTCCACATGCTGCGGCACAGCGACCGCAAGGACTTCCTCTGCTCCACCTGTGGAAAGCAGTTCAAGGTGAGGTGTGTGTGTGTGTGTGTGTGTGTGTGTGGAACCAAGAGCTTTCCTGACATTCTGACCTTTCCAGGTAAAACTCCTGACCCTAAAGTATAGTATGTCAGACCACCTGACCAGTACAGTGACTCAGTTGAGTGTAAAGAGCTCTGCAGACGGTTGTGTGTGTTTCAGTCTTGTCAGTCCCTCACCCTCTCTTCTCCTCTCTCTCTCTCTCTCTCTCTCTCTCTCTCTCTCTCTCTCTCTGTCTCTCACTTTCTCTCTCTCTCTCTCTCTGTCTCTCTGTCTCTCACTTTCTCTCTCTCACCCTCTCTTCTCCTCTCTCTCTCTCTCTCTCACCCTCTCTCTCACCCTCTCTTCTCCTCTCTTCTCCTCTCTCTCTCTCTCGCTCTCTCTCTCTCTCTCCCTCACCCTCTCTTCTCCTCTCTCTCTCTCTCTCTCTCTCTCACCTCTCTTCTCCTCTCTCTCTCTCTCACCCTCTCTTCTCCTCTCTCTCTCTCTCTCTCTCTCTCTCACCCTCTCTTCTCCTCTCTCTCTCTCTTTCTCTCTCTCTCTCTCTCACCCTCTCTCTCACCCTCTCTTCTCCTCTCTCTCTCTCTCTCTCTCTCTCTCTCACCCTCTTCTCTCGCTCTCTCTCTCCCTCACCTCTCCCCTCTCCCCATCTCCTTTCATCCCTCTCTCCCTCTCCTCTCCCCTCTCTCCTCTCTCTGTCTCTCTCTCTCTCTTTCTCCCTCCCCTCTCCTCTCTCTCCTCTCCTCCCTCCCCTTCAGCGTAAGGATAAACTGAGAGAGCACATGCAGCGGATGCACAACCCAGAGCGCGAGGCTAAGAAGGCAGACCGTATCCATCGCTCCAAGGCCCTGAAGCAGAAGGTTCCCACCACAGACTTGGAGAGCTTCATGTTTAAATGTCGCATGTGTATGATGGGTTTTAGACGCCGAGGTATGCTGGTGAGTAGTGACACTGGCGCTCCTAGATTACACACACACCGTTCTGGGAGCTTGTGTGGTCTACCACTTCACAGCTGAGCCGTTGTTGCTCCTAGACTTTCCCATTTCCTAACAACAGCACTTACAGTTGACCGGGTGAAGCTCTAGCAGGGCAGAACGTTTACAAACTGACTTGTTGGAAAGGTGGCATCCTATGACAGTGCCGTGCTGAAAGTCACTGAGCTCTTCAGTAAAGCCTCTTTCACTGCCGATGTTTGTCTATGGAGATTGCATGGCTGTGAGCTCGATTTTATACACCTGTCAGCAACGCTTGTGGCTGAACTAGCCACTCATTTGAAGGGATGTCCACATACTTTTGCTTATATAGTGGATGTCTTTGTGTGTGTGTGTGTGTGTGTGTGTGTGTGTTGTCTGTGTTTGTATGTGTGTATGTGTGTGTGTATGTATATATATGTGTATATATATATATATATAGAAAAGTCTGTATACATTGTGTGCAAATGAGGTAAGATAAGAGAGGTAAGGCAATAAATAGGCCATGGTGGCGAAGTAATTACAATTTAGCAATTAAACACTGGAATGGTAGATGTGCAGAAGATGAATGTGCAAGTAGAGATACTGGGGTGCAAAGGAGTAAAACAATTAATAAAAACAACAGTATGGGGATGAGGTAGTTGGGTGGGCTATGTACAGATGGGCTACGTACAGATGGGCTACGTACAGGTGCAGTGATCTGTGAGCTGCTCTGACAGCTGGTGCTTAAAGCTAGTGAGGGAGATATGAGTCTCCAGCTTCAGAGATTTTTGCAATTCGTTCCAGTCATTGGCAGCAGAGAACTGGAAGGGAAGGCGACCAAAGGAGGAATTGGCTTTGGTTGTGACCAGTGAGATATACCTGCTGGAGCGTGTGCTACAAGTGGGTGCTGCTATGCTAACCAGCGAGCTGAGATAAGGTGGGGCTTTACCTAGCAGAGACTTGTAGATGACCTGGAGCCAGTGGGTTTAGCGACGAGTATGAAGCGAAGGCCAGCCAACGAGAGCATACAGGTCGCAGTGGTGGGTAGTTTATGGGGCTTTGGTGACAAAACGGATGGCACTGTGATAGACTGCATCCAGTTTCCAGTAGAGTGTTGGAGGCTATTTTCTAGACATCACCGACGTGAAGGATGGTCAGTTTTACGAGGGTATGTTTGGCAGCATGAGTGAAGGATGCTTTGTTGTGAAATAGGAATCCAATTCTAGATTTAATTTTGGATTGGTGATGTTTAATGTGAGTCTGTAAGGAGAGTTTACAGTCTAACCAGACACCCAGGTATTTGTAATTGTCCACGTATTCTAAGTCAGAACCGTCCAGAGTAGTGATGCTGGACGGGCGGGCAGGTGCGGGCAGTGACTGGTTGATGAGCAGGCATTTAGTTTTACTTGCATTTAATAGCAGATGGAGTCCGCGGAAGGAGAGTTGTATGACATTGAAGCTCATCTGGAGGTTTGTTAACACAGTGTCCAAAGAAGGGCCAGATGAATACAGAATTGTGTCGTCTGCGTAGAAGTGGATCAGAGAATCACCAGGAGCAAGTGCGACATTATTGATGTAAACAGAGAAGAGAGTTGGCCCGAGAATTGAACCCTGTGGCACTCCCATAGAGACTGCCAGATGTCCGGACAGGCCCTCCGATTTTACACACTGAACTCTGTCTGAGAAGTAGTTGGTGAACCAGGCGAGGCAATCATTTGAGAAACCAAGGCTGTGAGTCTGCCAATAACAGTGGGACAGTGTTTCCTAGCCTCAGTGCAGTGGACAGCTGGGAGGAGGTGCTCTTATTCTCCATGGACTTCAGTGTCCCAGAACTTTTTTTGAGTTTGCGCTACAGGATGCAAATTTCTGCTTGAAAAAGCTAGCCTTGTCTTTTCTAATTTCTAAGTGTATATTGTTTCCTAACTTCCCTAATCAAGTTCATCATTTTAAAAGGCTAATTGATCATTAGAAACCCCATTTTTTTTTATCACAGCTGAAAACTGTTGCTCTGATTAAAGAAGCAATAAAACTGGCCTTCTTTTTGCTCCGTTCATCTTTCCATTAATCCTGACTAGTCTCCCAGTCCGCTGAAAAACATGATGCCACCACCACCATTTTTTCTTTTTTTACCTAGTCAAGTCAGTTAAACAACAAATTCTTATTTTCAATGAAAATGGTTAACTACCTTGTTCAGGGGCAGAATACAGAATAGCAAAGGGTCTGAATACTTACAGTATGTAAATAAGGTATTTCTGTTTTTAATTTATTTTTAATACATTTGAAACCTGTTTTCACTTTTGTTATTGGTCTGATGGTCTTGATGAAACCAAGATTGAGGTTAGTCAGTTAGTCCCTTGTTGAGGTCAGATTGAGGTTAGCATTTTATATCATACCCCCAAGACATGCTAATCTCTCACCATTACAATAACAGGGGAGGTTAGCATTTTATATCATACCCCCAAGACATGCTAATCTCTCACCATTACAATAACAGGGGAGGTTAGCATTTCATATCATACCTCCAAGACATGCTAACCTCGCACCATTACAATAACAGGGGAGGTTAGCATTTTATATCATACCCCCAAGACATGCTAACCTCGCACCATTACAATAACAGGGGAGGTTAGCATTTTATATCATACCCCCAAGACATGCTAACCTCGCACCATTACAATAACAGGGGAGGTTAGCATGTTATATCATACCCCCAAGACATGCTAACCTCCCACCATTACAATAACAGGGGCAGTTAGCATTTTATATCATACCCCCAAGACATGCTAACCTCTCACCATTACAATAACAGGGGCAGTTAGCATTTTATATCATACCCCCAAGACATGCTAACCTCGCACCATTACAATAACAGGGGAGGTTAGCATGTTATATCATACCCCCAAGACATGCTAACCTCTCACCATTACAATAACAGGGGAGGTTAGCATGTTATATCATACCCCCAAGACATGCTAACCTCTCACCATTACAATAACAGGGGAGGTTAGCATTTCATATCATACCCCCAAGACATGCTAACCTCTCACCATTACAATAACAGGGGCAGTTAGCATTTTATATCATACCCCTAAAACATGCTAACCTCCCCTGTTATTGTAATGGTATTTATGCGTCTTAACTTTTTCAGAAATGAAAAAAAAAAAACTGCTTCACTCTGCCAATAATTGAGCTGTATGTCGATCTGTGTGTTTTATACCGACCCTACTCCCTCTCTCTATCCTAGGTGAACCATCTATCTAAGCGGCACCCTGAGATGCGTATAGAGGAAGTTCCTGAGCTCACTCTTCCCATCATCAAACCCAACAGAGACTACTTCTGTCAGTACTGTGACAAGGTACAAAACAGTTATCTTCTTTAGTTTATGAAAACAGGTTGCAATTTAATTAAACTATTTTTAGTTTATGAAAACAGGTTGCAATTTAATTAAATTATTTTTAGTTTATGAAAACAGGTTGCAATTTAATTAAATTATTTTTAGTTTATGAAAACGGGTTGCAATTTAATTAAATTATTTTTAGTTTATGAAAACAGGTTGCAATTTAATTAAATTATTTTTAGTTTATGAAAACAGGTTGCAATTTAATTAAATTATTTTTAGTTTATGAAAACAGGTTGCAATTTAATTAAATTATTTTTAGTTTATGAAAACAGGTTGCAATTTAATTAAATTATTTTTAGTTTATGAAAACAGGTTGCAATTTAATTAAATTATTTTTAGTTTATGAAAACAGGTTGCAATTTAATTAAATTATTTTTAGTTTATGAAAACAGGTTGCAATTTAATTAAATTATTTTTAGTTTATGAAAACAGGTTGCAATTTAATTTAATTATTTTTAGTTTATGAAAACAGGTTGCAATTTAATTAAATTATTTTTAGTTTATGAAAACAGGTTGCAATTTAATTAAATTATTTTTTGTTTATGAAACAGCATTGTTGATTTTGCTCAGGTAAAGCTTTGCCCTTTTCAATGTTTTCCGGTGTTTAAGATGCATCTTCCCAGGTCAAAACCCAAAACCACCTGAGAGACTAATGGAAGTTTTAAAGTTGCAGTATAAAGAACCACCCTGTCTCTCTGTCTTGTCTATCTTCACAACATGCTGACATAACCCCTCCCCCAGGTGTATAAGTCGGCCAGTA
>NC_088409.1:102078510-102103510 GCF_034236695.1 Oncorhynchus nerka | reverse complement strand
CCCCTAGACCCCTAGACTCTAACCCTGGACCAAACCTCTAGACCCTAACCCCTGGACCCTAACCCCTGGACCCTAACCCCTAGACCCTAACCCCTGGACCCTAACCCCTAGACCCTAACCCCTGGACCCAAACCTCTAGACCCTAACCCCTGGACCCTAACCCTAACCCCCTAGACCCTAACCCCTAGACCCTAACCCCTAGACTCTAACCCCTGGACCCTAACCCCTGGACCCTAACCCCTGGACCCTAACCCCTGGACCCTAACCCCTAGACCCTAGACCCTAACCCCTAGACCCTAACCCCTAGACTCTAACCCCTATAGACTCTAACCCCTATAGACTCTAACCCCTAGACACTAACCCCTAGACCCTAACCCCTAGACCCTAACCCCTAGACCCTAACCACTGGACCCTAACCCCTGGACCCTAGACCCTAACCCCTGGACCCCTAGACCCTAACCCCTAGACCCTAATCCCTGGATCCTAGACTCTAACCCCTAGACCCTAACCCCTGGACCCTAACCCCTGGACCCTAACCCCTAGACCCTAACCCCTAGACCCTAACCCCTGGACCCTAACCCCTAGACCCTAACCCCTAGACCCTAACCCCTGGACCCTAACCCCTAGACCTAACCCCTAGATCCTAACCCCTGGACCCTAGACCCTAACCCTAGACCCTAACCCCTAGACACTAACCCCTAGACTCTAACCCCTAACCCTAACCCCTAGACCCTAACCCCTAGACCCTAACCCCTAGACCCTAACCTCTAGACCCTAACCCCTGGACCCTAACCCCTAGACCCTAACCCTGGAGCCTAACCCCTGGAGCCTAGACCCTAACCCTAGACCCTAACCCCTAGACCGACCTAACCCCTAGACCCTAACCCTAGACTCTAACCCCTGGAGCCTAACCCCTAGACCCTAACCCTAGACCCTAACCCCTGGACCCTAACCCTAGACCCTAACCCCTAGACCCTAACCCTGAGCCTAACCCCTAGACCCTAACCTCTAGACCCTAACCCCTGGACACTAACCCCTAGATTCTAACCCTAGATTCTAACCCCTAGATTCTAACCCTAGATCCTAACCCCTGAACCTAGACCCTAACCCCTAGACCTAACCCCTAGACCCTAACCCTGAGCCTAACCCTGAGCCTAACCCTGGAGCCTAACCCCTAGACCCTAACCCTAGACCTAACCCCTAGACCCTAACCCCTGGAGCCTAACCCCTAGACCTAACCCCTAGACCCTAACCCTGGAGCCTAACCCCTAGACCCTAACCCCCATGTAAAACATGATGTACCTGATCTGTGTGTCTCTGGCTTCTTCTTCCTCCCCAGGCGGGCTCTCCCCCTCCCAGCATTCCACCGTGGATGTTTCCCAGCTCCATGATCCCCATGGTTACAGCCAACACTCCATACAGGTGCAACACATACAGGTGTCAGAGGCAGGACAGAACACGCAGGTAAACACTAGTCTCTTCACAGGGCCGCCTTGGCCGCTGTCATTTGTCAAGATAGAATAATACCTCCTTACTAGGGGTTCTAATGACTTACTAGGGGATCTAACACCTTACTAGGGGTTCTAACTCCTTACTAGGGGTTCTATAGGGGTTCTAACTCCTTACTAGGGGTTCTATATGGGTTCTAACTCCTTAATAGGGGTTCTATAGGGGTTCTAACTCCTTACTAGGGGTTCTATAGGGGTACTAACTCCTGACTAGGGATACTAACTCCTGACTAGGGGTTCTAACTCCTTACTAGGGGTACTAACTCCTTACTAGGGATACTAACTCCTTACTAGGGGTACTAACTCCTTACTAGGGGTACTAACTCCTTACTAGGGGTACTAACTCCTTACTAGGGATACTAACTCCTTACTAGGGATACTAACTCCTGACTAGGGATACTAACTCCTGACTAGGGATACTAACTCCTGACTAGGGATACTAACTCCTGACTAGGGATACTAACTCCTTACTAGGGGTACTAACTCCTTACTAGGGGTACTAACTCCTTACTAGGGGTACTAACTCCTTACTAGGGGTACTAACTCCTTACTAGGGGTACTAACTCCTTACTAGGGGTACTAACTCCTTACTAGGGATACTAACTCTTTACTAGGGATACTAACTCCTTACTAGGGGTTCTATAGGGGTTCTAACTCCTTACTAGGGATACTAACTCCTTACTAGGGATACTAACTCCTTACTAGGGGTACTAACTCCTTACTAGGGGTACTAACTCCTTACTAGGGGTACTAACTCCTTACTAGGGATACTAACTCCTTACTAGGGATACTAACTCCTGACTAGGGATACTAACTCCTTACTAGGGATACTAACTCCTTACTAGGGATACTAACTCCTTACTAGGGATACTAACTCCTTACTAGGGATACTAACTCCTTACTAGGGATACTAACTCTTTACTAGGGATACTAACTCCTTACTAGGGGTTCTAACTCCTTACTAGGGGTTCTAACTCCTTACTAGGGATACTAACTCCTGACTAGGGATACTAACTCCTTACTAGGGATACTAACTCCTGACTAGCGATACTAACTCCTGACTAGGGATACTAACTCCTGACTAGGGATACTAACTCCTTACTAGGGGTTCTATAGGGGTACTAACTCCTTACTAGGGATACTAACTCCTGACTAGCGATACTAACTCCTGACTAGGGATACTAACTCCTGACTAGGGATACTAACTCCTTACTAGGGATACTAACTCCTGACTAGCGATACTAACTCCTGACTAGGGATACTAACTCCTTACTAGGGGTACTAACTCCTTACTAGGGGTACTAACTCCTTACTAGGGGTACTAACTCCTTACTAGGGGTACTAACTCCTTACTAGGGGTACTAACTCCTTACTAGGGGTACTAACTCCTTACTAGGGATACTAACTCTTTACTAGGGATACTAACTCCTTACTAGGGGTTCTATAGGGGTTCTAACTCCTTACTAGGGATACTAACTCCTTACTAGGGATACTAACTCCTTACTAGGGGTACTAACTCCTTACTAGGGGTACTAACTCCTTACTAGGGGTACTAACTCCTTACTAGGGATACTAACTCCTTACTAGGGATACTAACTCCTTACTAGGGATACTAACTCCTGACTAGGATACTAACTCCTTACTAGGGATACTAACTCCTTACTAGGATACTAACTCCTTACTAGGGATACTAACTCCTTACTAGGGATACTAACTCTTTACTAGGGATACTAACTCCTTACTAGGGGTTCTAACTCCTTACTAGGGGTTCTAACTCCTTACTAGGGATACTAACTCCTGACTAGGGATACTAACTCCTTACTAGGGATACTAACTCCTGACTAGCGATACTAACTCCTGACTAGGGATACTAACTCCTTACTAGGGGTACTAACTCCTTACTAGGGATACTAACTCTTTACTAGGGATACTAACTCCTTACTAGGGGTTCTATAGGGGTTCTAACTCCTTACTAGGGATACTAACTCCTTACTAGGGATACTAACTCCTTACTAGGGGTACTAACTCCTTACTAGGGGTACTAACTCCTTACTAGGGGTACTAACTCCTTACTAGGGATACTAACTCCTTACTAGGGATACTAACTCCTTACTAGGGATACTAACTCCTGACTAGGGATACTAACTCCTTACTAGGGATACTAACTCCTTACTAGGGATACTAACTCCTTACTAGGGATACTAACTCCTTACTAGGGATACTAACTCTTTACTAGGGATACTAACTCCTTACTAGGGGTTCTAACTCCTTACTAGGGGTTCTAACTCCTTACTAGGGATACTAACTCCTGACTAGGGATACTAACTCCTTACTAGGGATACTAACTCCTGACTAGCGATACTAACTCCTGACTAGGGATACTAACTCCTGACTAGGGATACTAACTCCTTACTAGGGGTTCTATAGGGGTACTAACTCCTTACTAGGGATACTAACTCCTGACTAGGGATACTAACTCCTGACTAGGGATACTAACTCCTGACTAGGGATACTAACTCCTTACTAGGGATACTAACTCCTTACTAGGGATACTAACTCCTTACTAGGGGTTCTATAGGGGTTCTAACTCCTTACTAGGGATACTAACTCCTTACTAGGGGTTCTATAGTGGTTCTAACTTCTTACTAGGGGTTCTAACTCCTTACTAGGGGTTCTATAGGGGTTCTAACTCCTTACTAGGGATACTAACTCCTTACTAGGGGTTCTATAGGGGTTCTAACTCCTTACTAGGGATACTAACTCCTTACTAGGGGTTCTAACTTCTTACTAGGGGTTTTAACTCCTTACTAGGGGTTCTATAGGGGTTCTAACTCCTTACTAGGGGTTCTATAGGGGTACTAACTCCTTACTAGGGATACTAACTCCTGACTAGGGATTCTAACTCCTTACTAGGGGTACTAACTCCTGACTAGGGATTCTAACTCCTTACTAGGGGTACTAACTCCTGACTAGGGATTCTAACTCCTGACTAGGGATACTAACTCCTTACTAGGGGTTCTATAGGGATACTAACTCCTGACTAGCGATACTAACTCCTGACTAGCGATACTAACTCCTGACTAGGGATACTAACTCCTGACTAGGGATACTAACTCCTTACTAGGGATACTAACTCCTGACTAGCGATACTAACTCCTGACTAGGGGTACTAACTCCTTACTAGGGGTACTAACTCCTTACTAGGGGTACTAACTCCTTACTAGGGGTACTAACTCCTTACTAGGGGTACTAACTCCTTACTAGGGATACTAACTCTTTACTAGGGATACTAACTCCTTACTAGGGGTTCTATAGGGGTTCTAACTCCTTACTAGGGATACTAACTCCTTACTAGGGATACTAACTCCTTACTAGGGGTACTAACTCCTTACTAGGGGTACTAACTCCTTACTAGGGGTACTAACTCCTTACTAGGGATACTAACTCCTTACTAGGGATACTAACTCCTTACTAGGGATACTAACTCCTGACTAGGGATACTAACTCCTTACTAGGGATACTAACTCCTTACTAGGGATACTAACTCCTTACTAGGGATACTAACTCCTTACTAGGGATACTAACTCTTTACTAGGGATACTAACTCCTTACTAGGGGTTCTAACTCCTTACTAGGGGTTCTAACTCCTTACTAGGGATACTAACTCCTGACTAGGGATACTAACTCCTTACTAGGGATACTAACTCCTGACTAGCGATACTAACTCCTGACTAGGGATACTAACTCCTTACTAGGGGTACTAACTCCTTACTAGGGATACTAACTCTTTACTAGGGATACTAACTCCTTACTAGGGGTTCTATAGGGGTTCTAACTCCTTACTAGGGATACTAACTCCTTACTAGGGATACTAACTCCTTACTAGGGGTACTAACTCCTTACTAGGGGTACTAACTCCTTACTAGGGGTACTAACTCCTTACTAGGGATACTAACTCCTGACTAGGGATACTAACTCCTGACTAGGGATACTAACTCCTTACTAGGGATACTAACTCCTTACTAGGGATACTAACTCCTTACTAGGGATACTAACTCTTTACTAGGGATACTAACTCCTTACTAGGGTTCTAACTCCTTACTAGGGTTCTAACTCCTTACTAGGGATACTAACTCTGACTAGGGATACTAACTCCTTACTAGGATACTAACTCCCTGACTAGCGATACTAACTCCTGACTAGGATACTAACTCCTGACTAGGGACTTAACTCCTTACTAGGGGTTCTATAGGGTACTAACTCCTTACTAGGGATACTAACTCCTGACTAGGGATACTAACTCCTGACTAGGGATACTAACTCCTGACTAGGATAAACTCCTTACTAGGGATACTAACTCCTTACTAGGGATACTAACTCCTTACTAGGGGTTCTATAGGGGTTCTAACTCCTTACTAGGGATACTAACTCCTTACTAGGGGTTCTATAGGGGTTCTAACTTCTTACTAGGGGTTCTAACTCCTTACTAGGGGTACTAACTCCTTACTAGGGGTACTAACTCCTTACTAGGGGTACTAACTCCTTACTAGGGGTACTAACTCCTTACTAGGGATACTAACTCTTTACTAGGGATACTAACTCCTTACTAGGGGTTCTATAGGGGTTCTAACTCCTTACTAGGGATACTAACTCCTTACTAGGGATACTAACTCCTTACTAGGGGTACTAACTCCTTACTAGGGGTACTAACTCCTTACTAGGGGTACTAACTCCTTACTAGGGATACTAACTCCTTACTAGGGATACTAACTCCTTACTAGGGATACTAACTCCTGACTAGGGATACTAACTCCTTACTAGGGATACTAACTCCTTACTAGGGATACTAACTCCTTACTAGGGATACTAACTCCTTACTAGGGATACTAACTCTTTACTAGGGATACTAACTCCTTACTAGGGTTCTAACTCCTTACTAGGGTTCTAACTCCTTACTAGGGATACTAACTCCTGACTAGGGATACTAACTCCTTACTAGGGATACTAACTCCTGACTAGCGATACTAACTCCTGACTAGGGATACTAACTCCTTACTAGGGGTACTAACTCCTTACTAGGGATACTAACTCTTTACTAGGGATACTAACTCCTTACTAGGGGTTCTATAGGGGTTCTAACTCCTTACTAGGGATACTAACTCCTTACTAGGGATACTAACTCCTTACTAGGGGTACTAACTCCTTACTAGGGGTACTAACTCCTTACTAGGGTACTAACTCCTTACTAGGGATACTAACTCCTTACTAGGGATACTAACTCCTTACTAGGGATACTAACTCCTGACTAGGGATACTAACTCCTTACTAGGGATACTAACTCCTTACTAGGGATACTAACTCCTTACTAGGGATACTAACTCCTTACTAGGGATACTAACTCTTTACTAGGGATACTAACTCCTTACTAGGGGTTCTAACTCCTTACTAGGGGTTCTAACTCCTTACTAGGGATACTAACTCCTGACTAGGGATACTAACTCCTTACTAGGGATACTAACTCCTGACTAAGCGATACTAACTCCTGACTAGGGATACTAACTCCTGACTAGGGATACTAACTCCTTACTAGGGGTTCTATAGGGGTACTAACTCCTTACTAGGGATACTAACTCCTGACTAGGGATACTAACTCCTGACTAGGGATACTAACTCCTGACTAGGATACTAACTCCTTACTAGGGATACTAACTCCTTACTAGGGATACTAACTCCTTACTAGGGTTCTATAGGGTTCTAACTCCTTACTAGGGATACTAACTCCTTACTAGGGGTTCTATAGTGGTTCTAACTTCTTACTAGGGTTCTAACTCCTTACTAGGGTTCTATAGGGGTTCTAACTCCTTACTAGGGATACTAACTCCTTACTAGGGGTTCTATAGGGGTTCTAACTCCTTACTAGGGATACTAACTCCTTACTAGGGGTTCTAACTTCTTACTAGGGGTTTTAACTCCTTACTAGGGGTTCTATAGGGGTTCTAACTCCTTACTAGGGGTTCTATAGGGGTACTAACTCCTTACTAGGGATACTAACTCCTGACTAGGGATTCTAACTCCTTACTAGGGGTACTAACTCCTGACTAGGGATTCTAACTCCTTACTAGGGGTACTAACTCCTGACTAGGGATTCTAACTCCTGACTAGGGATACTAACTCCTTACTAGGGGTTCTATAGGGATACTAACTCCTGACTAGCGATACTAACTCCTGACTAGCGATACTAACTCCTGACTAGGGATACTAACTCCTGACTAGGGATACTAACTCCTTACTAGGGATACTAACTCCTGACTAGCGATACTAACTCCTGACTAGGGGTACTAACTCCTTACTAGGGGTACTAACTCCTTACTAGGGCATTTAACTCCTTACTAGGGGTACTAACTCCTTACTAGGGGTACTAACTCCTTACTAGGGATACTAACTCTTTACTAGGGATACTAACTCCTTACTAGGGGTTCTATAGGGGTTCTAACTCCTTACTAGGGATACTAACTCCTTACTAGGGATACTAACTCCTTACTAGGGGTACTAACTCCTTACTAGGGGTACTAACTCCTTACTAGGGGTACTAACTCCCTTACTAGGGATACTAACTCCTTACTAGGGATACTAACTCCTTACTAGGGATACTAACTCCTGACTAGGGATACTAACTCCTTACTAGGGATACTAACTCCTTACTAGGGATACTAACTCCTTACTAGGGATACTAACTCCTTACTAGGGATACTAACTCTTTACTAGGGATACTAACTCCTTACTAGGGGTTCTAACTCCTTACTAGGGGTTCTAACTCCTTACTAGGGATACTAACTCCTGACTAGGGATACTAACTCCTTACTAGGGATACTAACTCCTGACTAGCGATACTAACTCCTGACTAGGGATACTAACTCCTTACTAGGGGTACTAACTCCTTACTAGGGATACTAACTCTTTACTAGGGATACTAACTCCTTACTAGGGGTTCTATAGGGTTCTAACTCCTTACTAGGGATACTAACTCCTTACTAGGGATACTAACTCCTTACTAGGGTACTAACTCCTTACTAGGGGTACTAACTCCTTACTAGGGGTACTAACTCCTTACTAGGGATACTAACTCCTGACTAGGGATACTAACTCCTGACTAGGGATACTAACTCCTTACTAGGGATACTAACTCCTTACTAGGGATACTAACTCCTTACTAGGGATACTAACTCCTTACTAGGGATACTAACTCTTTACTAGGATACTAACTCCTTACTAGGGTTCTAACTCCCTTACTAGGGTTCTAACTCCTTACTAGGGATACTAACTCCTGACTAGGGATACTAACTCCTTACTAGGGATACTAACTCCTGACTAGCGATACTAACTCCTGACTAGGGATACTAACTCCTGACTAGGGATACTAACTCCTTACTAGGGGTTCTATAGGGGTACTAACTCCTTACTAGGGATACTAACTCCTGACTAGGGATACTAACTCCTGACTAGGGATACTAACTCCTGACTAGGGATACTAACTCCTTACTAGGGATACTAACTCCTTACTAGGGATACTAACTCCTTACTAGGGGTTCTATAGGGGTTCTAACTCCTTACTAGGGATACTAACTCCTTACTAGGGGTTCTATAGGGGTTCTAACTTCTTACTAGGGGTTCTAACTCCTTACTAGGGATACTAACTCCTTACTAGGGGTTCTATAGGGGTTCTAACTCCTTACTAGGGATACTAACTCCTTACTAGGGGTTCTAACTTCTTACTAGGGGTTTTAACTCCTTACTAGGGGTTCTATAGGGGTTCTAACTCCTTACTAGGGGTTCTATAGGGGTACTAACTCCTTACTAGGGATACTAACTCCTGACTAGGGATTCTAACTCCTTACTAGGGGTACTAACTCCTGACTAGGGATTCTAACTCCTTACTAGGGGTACTAACTCCTGACTAGGGATTCTAACTCCTTACTAGGGGTACTAACTCCTGACTAGGGATACTAACTCCTGACTAGGGATACTAACTCCTGACTAGGGATACTAACTCCTTACTAGGGGTTCTAACTCCTTACTAGGGATACTAACTCCTTACTAGGGATACTAACTCCTGACTAGGGATACTAACTCCTGACTAGGGATACTAACTCCTGACTAGGGATACTAACTCCTGACTAGGGATACTAACTCCTGACTAGGGATACTAACTCCTTACTAGGGGTTCTATAGGGGTACTAACTCCTGACTAGGGATACTAACTCCTGACTAGGGATACTAACTCCTTACTAGGGATTCTATAGGGGTTCTAACTCCTTACTAGGGATACTAACTCCTTACTAGGGATACTAACTCCTTACTAGGGGTTCTATAGGGGTTCTAACTCCTTACTAGGGGTTCTAACTCCTTGCTAGGGGTTCTATAGGGGTTCTAACTCCTTACTAGGGGTTCTAACTCCTTGCAGTACTCTGAACCTGTGCTTTAAAGAAAATACTGAATTTATGTTTGACATTTTGGTCAGTCTGCAGATGCTCTTATCCAGAGCTACATAGTGCATTCAACATGGTCTGTATCAATCCAACAATCAACCAATCGTCCTCTGTTGTTCCTGCAGGGTCAGCCTCTAAGCCCTTCCTCCCAGGTGACCCAGGAGTTAAGCCCCGCCCAGCTGACCCCTGTGACCCTGGCCCAGAGTCACGCCCTCCAGACGTCATCCAATCAGCAGGGCTCTGTGCAGCACGCCTACATCCCCGGCAACTGGAACTACCGAGGATACCGTGAGTACCCCTGCCTGGATTGGGCTGGGCTCTGCATGCACCAGAAACATACAATATACAGAGCCTTCGGAAAGTATTCAGACCCCTTGACTTTTTCCACATTTTGATACGTTACAGCCTTATTCTAAAATGTATTAAAACTTTTTTCCCCCCTCATCAATCTACACACAACACCCCATAATGACATCACAGTACCCCATAATGACATCACAATACCCCATAATGACATCACAATACCCCACAATGACATCACAATACCCTATAATGACATCACAATACCCTATAATGACATCACAATACCCCATAATGACATCACAATACCCCATAATGACGAAGCTAAAACAGGTTAAGGGCTTTTGCAAATGTATATAAAACCCCCAGAAATATCACATTTACAGAAGTATTCAGACCCTTTACTCTGTACATTTTGAAGCTTGGCACACCTGTATTTGGGAGTTTCTCCCATTCTTCTCTGCAGATCCTCTCCAGGTCTGTCAGGTTGGATGGGGAGCGTCGCTGCACAGCTATTTTCAGGTCTCTCCAGAGATGTTCGATCTGGGTTCAAGTCCTGGCTCTGGCTGGGTCACTCAAGGACATTCAGAGACTTGTCCCGAAGCCACTCCTGCGTTGTCTTGGCTGTGTGCTTAGGGTCATTGTCCTGTTGGAATGTGATCCATACCAGGCAGCTGTGGAACCTTTTGAGGATCTGAGGACCCATGCCAAATCTTTTCAGTCTCCTGGGAGGGGAATAGATTTTGTTGTGCCCTCTTCACGACTGTTTTAGTGTGTTTGGACCATGTTAGTTTGTTGGTGATGTGGACACCAAGGAAATTAAAGATCTCAACCTGCTCCACTGCAGCCCCGTCGATGAGAATGGGGGTGGACTCGGTCCTCCTTTTCCTCTAGTCCACAATCATCTCCTTTGTCTTGATCACGTTGAGGGACAGGTTGTTGTCCTGGCACCACACGACCAGGTCTCTGACCTCCTCCCTATAGACTGTCTCATAGTTGTTGGTGATCAGGCCTACCACTGTTGTGTCATCGGCAAACTTGATGATGGTGTTGGAGTCGTGCCTGGCCATGCAGTCATGGGTGAACAGGGAGTACAGGAGGGGACTAAGCACACACCCCTGATGGGCCCCTGTGTTGAGGCTCAGCGTGGCATATGTGTTGTTACCTACCCTCACCACCTGGAGGCGGCCCGTCAGGAAGTCCAGGATCCAGTTGCCGAGGGAGGTGTTTAGTCCCAGGATCCTTATCTTATTGATGAGCTTTGAGGGCACTATGGTGTTGAACGCTGAGCTGTAGTCAATGAATAGCATTCTCACATAGGTGTTCCTTTTGTCCAGGTGGGAACGGGCAGTGTTGGAGTACAATAGAGATTGCATCATCTGTGGATCTGTTGGGTTGGTATGCAAATTGGAGTGGGTCTAGGGTTTCTGGGATGATGATGTTGATGTGAGCCATGACCTGCCTTTCAAATGAATGAATAGAATAGACCATGAATAGCTTTTCAAAGCACTTCATGGCTACGGACGTGAGTGCTACGGGTCTGTAGTCAATTAGGCAGGTTACCTTAGTGTTCTTGGGCACAGGGACTATGGTGGTCTGCTTAAAACATGTTGGTATTACAGACTCTGCCGGGGAGAGGTCGAAAATGTCAGTGAAGACACTTACCCAGTTGGTCAGCGCATGCTCTGAGTACACGTCCTGGTAATTTGTCTGGCCCTGCGGCCAAGGATGATCAATGGAAACAGCATGCATCTGAGCTCAATTTTGAGTCCCATAGCAAAGCGTCTGAATACTTATGTAAATATAGTATCTGTTTATTTGTTATACATTTGATTTTTTTTTTAATAAACCTGTTTTTGCTTTGTCATTATGGGGTATTGTGATGTCATTATGGGGTATTGTGATGTCATTATGGGGTATTGTGATGTCATTATGGGGTATTGTGTGTAGATTGTTGAGGATTTGTATTTATTAATTAGTTTTAGAATAAGGCTGTAACTTAACAAAATGTGGAAAAAGTCAAGGGGTCTGAATACTTTCCGAAGGCACCGTAGCTACCTGATATGTAAAGTACCAGGCGTTTTAAGGTCTGGCATGCGTCAGCAACACCTGGGCAGAGGAACACATCCTTCAGCTGTTTTTTCAATATAGTGGTCCTTTGCTCCCACTCGGGGATTTAAAAGCATTGGATTGGTTCAGGGTTAGAGGACGTTTACACAAGTTGAGCTCTAGTGAATATCCCAGCCTATGAAATCCAAGTTGAGCTCTAGGGAATATCCCAGCCTATGAAATCCAAGTTGAGCTCTAGGGAATATCCCAGCCTATTAAATCCAAGTTGAGCTCTAGGGAATATCCCAGCCTATTAAATCCAAGTTGAGCTCTAGGGAATATCCCAGCCTATGAAATCCAAGTTGAGCTCTAGGGAATATCCCAGCCTATTAAATCCAAGTTGAGCTCTAGGGAATGTCCCAGCCTATTAAATCCAAGTTGAGCTCTAGGGAATGTCCCAGCCTATTAAATCCAAGTTGAGCTCTAGGGAATGTCCCAGCCTATGAAATCCAAGTTGAGCTCTAGGGAATATCCCAGCCTATTAAATCCAAGTTGAGCTCTAGGGAATGTCCCAGCCTATTAAATCCAAGTTGAGCTCTAGGGAATATCCCAGCCTATGAAATCCAAGTTGAGCTCTAGGGAATATCCCAGCCAATTAAATCCAAGTTGAGCTCTAGGGAATATCCGAGCCTATGAAATCCAAGTTGAGCTCTAGGGAATATCCCAGCCTATTAAATCAGAAGTTGAGCTCTAGGAATATCCCAGCCTATGAAATCAAGTTGAGCTCTAGGGAATATCCCAGCCTATTAAATCCAAGTTGAGCTCTAGGGAATGTCCCAGCCTATTAAATCCAAGTTGAGCTCTAGGGAATGTCCCAGCCTATTAAATCCAAGTTGAGCTCTAGGGAATGTCCCAGCCTATGAAATCCAAGTTGAGCTCTAGGGAATATCCCAGCCTATTAAATCCAAGTTGAGCTCTAGGGAATGTCCCAGCCTATTAAATCCAAGTTGAGCTCTAGGGAATATCCCAGCCTATGAAATCCAAGTTGAGCTCTAGGGAATATCCCAGCCTATGAAATCCAAGTTGAGCTCTAGGGAATATCCCAGCCTATGAAATCCAAGTTGAGCTCTAGGGAATATCCCAGCCTATGAAATCCAAGTTGAGCTCTAGGGAATATCCCAGCCTATGAAATCCAAGTTGAGCTCTAGGGAATATCCCAGCCTATTAAATCCAAGTTGAGCTCTAGGGAATATCCCAGCCTATTAAATCCAAGTTGAGCTCTAGGGAATATCCCAGCCTATTAAATCCAAGTTGAGCTCTAGGGAATATCCCAGCCTATTAAATCCAAGTTGAGCTCTAGGGAATATCCCAGCCTATTAAATCCAAGTTGAGCTCTAGGGAATATCCCAGCCTATTAAATCCAAGTTGAGCTCTAGGAATATCCCAGCCTATTAAATCCAAGTTGAGCTCTAGGGAATATCCCAGCCTATTAAATCCAAGTTGAGCTCTAGGGAATATCCCAGCCTATTAAATCCAAGTTGAGCTCTAGGGAATGTCCCAGCCTATTAAATCCAAGTTGAGCTCTAGGGAATATCCCAGACTATTAAATCCAAGTTGAGCTCTAGGGAATATCCCAGCCTATTAAATCCAAGTTGAGCTCTAGGGACTGTCCCATCTTATTAAATGAGACGGAGTGAATGAGGGCACACATCGGGAGAGAAATGGTTAGAGATTCAGGCCATAGTTTAACAGTATGTTGAACCGACAGAGACATTATACTGACTGACTCACTCCTGTCTCTCTCACTCCTGTCTCTCTCTCTCCTGTGTCTCTCTCGCTCTCGCTCGCTCTCCTCTCGCTCTCTCTCTCTGTCTCTCTCTCCTCTCTCTCTCGCTCTCTGTCTCTCTCCTCTCTCTCTCGCTCTCTGTCTCTCTCCTCTCTCTCTCGCTCTCTGTCTCTCTCCTCTCTCTCTCGCTCTCTGTCTCTCTCCTCTCTCTCTCTCTGTCTGTCTCTCTCTCTCTGTCTCTCTCCTCTCTCTCTCTCTCTCTCTCCTCTCTCTCTCTCTCTCTCTCTCTCTCTCTCTCTGTCTCTCTCCTCTCTCTCTCTCGCTCTCTGTCTCTCTCTCTCTCTCGCTCTCTGTCTCTCTCCTCTCTCTCTCGCTCTCTGTCTCTCTCCTCTCTCTCTCTCTCTCTGTCTCTCTCCTCTCTCTCTCTCTGTCTGTCTCTCTCTCTCTGTCTCTCTCCTCTCTCTCTCTCTCTCTCTCTCTCTCTCTGTCTCTCTCTCTCTGTCTCTCTCTCTCTCTCTAGCCTCTGAGATCCAGATGATGACGTTGCCGCATACCCAGTACGTGATCGCTGAGGCCAGCACTCCTGTCACAGGGGTCAACAGTGCTGGGGTCAAGACGGTGAGTTATGAGAGAGGCTACTTCTCTTGGTTGTCAAGAAACGGTGTGGTTCTCAGTGGGTATGCTTTACCTGAGCTGTAGCTCACCTGGCCCAGTAGGGAGGCGTGTTTGGGACCTTTCCATTTGTTCTGCTTAGTTGGCGCCAGACTAATTCAAATGCACCTTATGGTTACTCTAAGCTATAGTGAGCTCAAAAAAATATTGGGAGAGTGATACCATTTGTTGTTGAAATGATACGATGACTATGAGGTTAAAGTCAGGACGGTCAGCTTTAATTTCAGGGGTATTTTCATCCATATCGGGTGAACCGTTTAGAAATTGCAACCTTCCGTTTACTAGTCCAACACTCTAACCACTAGGCTACCTGCCGCCTCTACACTCTAACCACTAGGCTACCTGCCGCCTCTACACTCTAACCACTAGGCTACCTGCCGCCTCTACACTCTAACCACTAGGCTACCTGCCGCCTACACTCTAACCACTAGGCTACCTGCCGCCTCTACACTCTAACCACTAGGCTACCTGCCGCCTCTGCACTCTAACCACTAGGCTACCTGCCGCCTCTACACTCTAACCACTAGGCTACCTGCCGCCTCTACACTCTAACCACTAGGCTACCTGCCGCCTCTACACTCTAACCACTAGGCTACCTCCCGCCTCTCCACTCTAACCACTAGGCTACCTGCCGCCTCTACACTCTAACCACTAGGCTACCTGCCGCCTCTACACTCTAACCACTAGGCTACCTGCCGCCTCTACACTCTAACCACTAGGCTACCTGCCGCCTCTACACTCTAACCACTAGGCTACCTGCCGCCTCTACACTCTAACCACTAGGCTACCTGCCGCCTCTACACTCTAACCACTAGGCTACCTGCCGCCTCTACACTCTAACCACTAGGCTACCCTGCCTCCTCTACACTCTAACCACTAGGCTACCCTGCCGCCTCTACACTCTAACCACTAGGCTACCCTGCCTCCTCTACACTCTAACCACTAGGCTACCCTGCCACCTCTACACTCTAACCACTAGGCTACCCTGCCACCTCTACACTCTAACCACTAGGCTACCTGCCACCTCTACACTCTAACCACTAGGCTACCTGCCACCTCTACACTCTACCCACTAGGCTACCCTGCCTCCTCTACACTCTAACCACTAGGCTACCCTGCCTCCTCTACACTCTAACCACTAGGCTACCTGCCACCTCTACACTCTAACCACTAGGCTACCTGCCACCTCTACACTCTAACCACTAGGCTACCTGCCACCTCTACACTCTAACCACTAGGCTACCTGCCACCTCTACACTCTAACCACTAGGCTACCTGCCACCTCTACACTCTAACCACTAGGCTACGCTGCCTCCTCTACACTCTAACCACTAGGCTACGCTGCCTCCTCTACACTCTAACCACTAGGCTACCCTGCCGCCTCTCCACTCTAACCACTAGGCTACCCTGCCGCCCCTCCACTCTAACCACTAGGCTACCTGCCACCTCTACACTCTAACCACTAGGCCACCCTGCCACCTCTCCACTCTAACCACTAGGCTACCCTGCCTCCTCTACACTCTAACCACTAGGCTACCCTGCCTCCTCTACACTCTAACCACTAGGCCACCCTGCCGCCTCTACACTCTAACCACTAGGCTACCCTGCCTCCTCTACACTCTAACCACTAGGCTACCCTGCCGCCTCTACACTCTAACCACTAGGCTACCTGCCACCTCTACACTCTAACCACTAGGCTACGCTGCCTCCTCTACACTCTAACCACTAGGCTACCCTGCCGCCTCTCCACTCTAACCACTAGGCTACCCTGCCGCCCTCCACTCTAACCACTAGGCTACCTGCCACCTCTACACTCTAACCACTAGGCCACCCTGCCACCTCTACACTCTAACCACTAGGCTACCCTGCCGCCTCTACACTCTAACCACTAGGCCACCCTGCCGCCTCTACACTCTAACCACTAGGCCACCCTGTCGCCTCTCCACTCTAACCACTAGGCCACCCTGCCGCCTCTACACTCTAACCACTAGGCTACCCTGTCGCCTCTCCACTCTAACCCCTAGGCTACCCTGCCTCCTCTCCACTCTAACCACTAGGCTACCCTGCCTCCTCTACACTCTAACCACTAGGCTACCCTGCCTCCTCTGCACTCTAACCACTAGGCCACCCTGCCGCCTCTACACTCTAACCACTAGGCTACCCTGCCTCCTCTACACTCTAACCACTAGGCTACCCTGCCGCCTCTACACTCTAACCACTAGGCCACTCTGCCGCCTCTACACTCTAACCACTAGGCTACCTGCCACCTCTACACTCTAACCACTAGGCTACCTGCCGCCCCTCCACTCTAACCACTAGGCTACCCTGCCGCCCCTCCACTCTAACCACTAGGCTACCTGCCGCCCCTCCACCCTAACCACTAGGCTACCCTGCCGCCCCTCCACCCCTCCACTCTAACCACCACCCTGCCGCCTCTACACTCTAACCACTAGGCCACCCTGCTGCCCCTCCACTCTAACCACTAGGCTACCCTGCCACCCCTCCACTCTAACCACTAGGCTACCTGCCGCCTCTACACTCTAACCACTAGGCCACCCTGCCGCCTCTACACTCTAACCACTAGGCTACCCTGCCGCCTCTACACTCTAACCACTAGGCTACCTGCCGCCCCTCCACTCTAACCACTAGGCTACCCTGCCGCCCCTCCACTCTAACCACTAGGCTACCTGCCGCCTCTACACTCTAACCACTAGGCTACCCTGTCGCCTCTCCACTCTAACCCCTAGGCTACCCTGCCTCCTCTCCACTCTAACCACTAGGCTACCCTGCCTCCTCTACACTCTAACCACTAGGCTACCCTGCCTCCTCTACACTCTAACCACTAGGCCACCCTGCCGCCTCTACACTCTAACCACTAGGCTACCCTGCCTCCTCTACACTCTAACCACTAGGCTACCCTGCCGCCTCTACACTCTAACCACTAGGCCACCCTGCCGCCTCTACACTCTAACCACTAGGCTACCCTGCCACCTCTACACTCTAACCACTAGGCTACCTGCCGCCTCTACACTCTAACCACTAGGCTACCCTGCCGCCTCTACACTCTAACCACTAGGCTACCCTGCCACCTCTACACTCTAACCACTAGGCTACCCTGCCGCCTCTACACTCTAACCACTAGGCTACCCTGCCGCCTCTCCACTCTAACCACTAGGCTACCCTGCCACCTCTACACTCTAACCACTAGGCTACCTGCCGCCCCTCCACTCTAACCACTAGGCTACCCTGCCGCCCCTCCACTCTAACCACTAGGCTACCTGCCGCCCCTCCACCCTAACCACTAGGCTACCCTGCCGCCCCTCCACCCCTCCACTCTAACCACCACCCTGCCGCCTCTACACTCTAACCACTAGGCCACCCTGCCGCCCCTCCATTCTAACCACTAGGCTACCCTGCCGCCCCTCCACTCTAACCACTAGGCTACCTGCCGCCTCTACACTCTAACCACTAGGCTACCTGCCGCCTCTACACTCTAACCACTAGGCTACCTGCCGCCTCTACACTCTAACCACTAGGCTACCTGCCGCCTCTACACTCTAACCACTAGGCTACCTGCCGCCTCTACACTCTAACCACTAGGCTACCCTGCCTCCTCTACACTCTAACCACTAGGCTACCCTGCCGCCTCTACACTCTAACCACTAGGCTACCCTGCCTCCTCTACACTCTAACCACTAGGCTACCCTGCCACCTCTACACTCTAACCACTAGGCTACCCTGCCACCTCTACACTCTAACCACTAGGCTACCCTGCCACCTCTACACTCTACCCACTAGGCTACCCTGCCTCCTCTACACTCTAACCACTAGGCTACCCTGCCTCCTCTACACTCTAACCACTAGGCTACCTGCCACCTCTACACTCTAACCACTAGGCTACCTGCCACCTCTACACTCTAACCACTAGGCTACCTGCCACCTCTACACTCTAACCACTAGGCTACCTGCCACCTCTACACTCTAACCACTAGGCTACCTGCCACCTCTACACTCTAACCACTAGGCTACGCTGCCTCCTCTACACTCTAACCACTAGGCTACGCTGCCTCCTCTACACTCTAACCACTAGGCTACCCTGCCGCTCCACTCTAACCACTAGGCTACCCTGCCGCCCCTCCACTCTAACCACTAGGCTACCTGCCACCTCTACACTCTAACCACTAGGCCACCCTGCCACCTCTCCACTCTAACCACTAGGCTACCCTGCCTCCTCTACACTCTAACCACTAGGCTACCCTGCCTCCTCTACACTCTAACCACTAGGCCACCCTGCCGCCTCTACACTCTAACCACTAGGCTACCCTGCCTCCTCTACACTCTAACCACTAGGCTACCCTGCCGCCTCTACACTCTAACCACTAGGCTACCTGCCACCTCTACACTCTAACCACTAGGCTACGCTGCCTCCTCTACACTCTAACCACTAGGCTACCCTGCCGCCTCTCCACTCTAACCACTAGGCTACCCTGCCGCCCCTCCACTCTAACCACTAGGCTACCTGCCACCTCTACACTCTAACCACTAGGCCACCCTGCCACCTCTACACTCTAACCACTAGGCTACCCTGCCGCCTCTACACTCTAACCACTAGGCCACCCTGCCGCCTCTACACTCTAACCACTAGGCCACCCTGTCGCCTCTCCACTCTAACCACTAGGCCACCCTGCCGCCTCTACACTCTAACCACTAGGCTACCCTGTCGCCTCTCCACTCTAACCCCTAGGCTACCCTGCCTCCTCTCCACTCTAACCACTAGGCTACCCTGCCTCCTCTACACTCTAACCACTAGGCTACCCTGCCTCCTCTACACTCTAACCACTAGGCCACCCTGCCGCCTCTACACTCTAACCACTAGGCTACCCTGCCTCCTCTACACTCTAACCACTAGGCTACCCTGCCGCCTCTACACTCTAACCACTAGGCCACCCTGCCGCCTCTACACTCTAACCACTAGGCCACCCTGCCGCCTCTACACTCTAACCACTAGGCTACCTGCCACCTCTACACTCTAACCACTAGGCTACCTGCCGCCCCTCCACTCTAACCACTAGGCTACCCTGCCGCCCCTCCACTCTAACCACTAGGCTACCTGCCGCCCCTCCACCCTAACCACTAGGCTACCCTGCCGCCCCTCCACCCCTCCACTCTAACCACCACCCTGCCGCCTCTACACTCTAACCACTAGGCCACCCTGCCGCCCCTCCACTCTAACCACTAGGCTACCCTGCCACCCCTCCACTCTAACCACTAGGCTACCTGCCGCCTCTACACTCTAACCACTAGGCCACCCTGCCGCCTCTACACTCTAACCACTAGGCTACCCTGCCGCCTCTACACTCTAACCACTAGGCTACCTGCCGCCCCTCCACTCTAACCACTAGGCTACCCTGCCGCCCCTCCACTCTAACCACTAGGCTACCTGCCGCCTCTCCACTCTAACCACTAGGCCACCCTGCCGCCTCTACACTCTAACCACTAGGCCACCCTGCCTCCTCTCCACTCTAACCACTAGGCTACCCTGCCTCCTCTACACTCTAACCACTAGGCTACCCTGCCTCCTCTACACTCTAACCACTAGGCCACCCTGCCACCTCTACACTCTAACCACTAGGCTACCCTGCCGCCTCTACACTCTAACCACTAGGCCACCCTGCCGCCTCTACACTCTAACCACTAGGCTACCCTGCCACCTCTACACTCTAACCACTAGGCTACCTGCCGCCTCTACACTCTAACCACTAGGCTACCTGCCGCCCCTCCACTCTAACCACTAGGCTACCCTGCCGCCCCTCCACTCTAACCACTAGGCTACCTGCCGCCCCTCCACCCTAACCACTAGGCTACCCTGCCGCCCCTCCACCCCTCCACTCTAACCACCACCCTGCCGCCTCTACACTCTAACCACTAGGCCACCCTGCCGCCCCTCCATTCTAACCACTAGGCTACCCTGCCGCCCCTCCACTCTAACCACTAGGCTACCTGCCGCCCCTCCACCCTAACCACTAGGCTACCCTGCCGCCCCTCCACCTCTCCACTCTAACCACCACCCTGCCGCCTCTACACTCTAACCACTAGGCCACCCTGCCGCCCCTCCACTCTAACCACTAGGCCACCCTGCCGCCCCTCCACTCTAACCACTAGGCCACCCTGCCGCCCCTCCACTCTAACCACTAGGCTACCCTGCCGCCTCTACACTCTAACCACTAGGCTACCCTGCCTCCTCTACACTTTAACCACTAGACTACCTGCCGCCTCTACGCTCTAACCACTAGGCTACCCTGCCACCTCTACACTCTAACCACTAGGCTACCCTGCCACCTCTACACTCTAACCAGTAGGCTACCCTGCCGCCTCTCCACTCTAACCACTAGGCTACCCTGTCGCCTCTCCACTCTAACCACTAGGCCACCCTGCCACCTCTACACTCTAACCACTAGGCTACCCTGCCGCCTCTCCACTCTAACCACTAGGCTACCCTGTCGCCTCTCCACTCTAACCACTAGGCCACCCTGCCGCCTCTACACTCTAACCACTAGGCCACCCTGCCTCCTCTCCACTCTAACCACTAGGCTACCCTGCCTCCTCTACACTCTAACCACTAGGCTACCCTGCCTCCTCTACACTCTAACCACTAGGCCACCCTGCCGCCTCTACACTCTAACCACTAGGCTACCCTGCCTCCTCTACACTCTAACCACTAGGCTACCCTGCCGCCTCTACACTCTAACCACTAGGCCACCCTGCCGCCTCTACACTCTAACCACTAGGCTACCTGCCGCCCCTCCACTCTAACCACTAGGCTACCCTGCCGCCCCTCCACTCTAACCACTAGGCTACCTGCCGCCCCTCCACCCTAACCACTAGGCTACCCTGCCACCCCTCCACTCTAACCACCACCCTGCCGCCTCTACACTCTAACCACTAGGCCACCCTGCCGCCCCTCCACTCTAACCACTAGGCTACCCTGCCGCCCCTCCACTCTAACCACTAGGCTACCTGCCGCCTCTACACTCTAACCACTAGGCCACCCTGCCGCCTCTACACTCTAACCACTAGGCTACCCTGCCACCTCTACACTCTAACCACTAGGCCACCCTGCCGCCTCTACACTCTAACCACTAGGCTACCCTGCCACCTCTACACTCTAACCACTAGGCTACCCTGTCGCCTCTCCACTCTAACCCCTAGGCTACCCTGCCTCCTCTCCACTCTAACCACTAGGCTACCCTGCTGCCTCTACACTAACCACTAGGCTACCCTGCCTCCTCTACACTCTAACCACTAGGCTACCCTGCCACCTCTACACTCTAACCACTAGGCTACCCTGCCTCCTCTACACTCTAACCACTAGGCTACCCTGCCGCCCCTACACTCTAACCACTAGGCTACCTGCCACCTCTACACTCTAACCACTAGGCTACCTGCCGCCTCTACACTCTAACCACTAGGCTACCTGCCGCCCCTCCACTCTAACCACTAGGCTACCTGCCGCCCCTCCACCCTAACCACTAGGCTACCCTGCCGCCCCTCCACCCCTCCACTCTAACCACCACCCTGCCGCCTCTACACTCTAACCACTAGGCCACCCTGCCGCCCCTCCACTCTAACCACTAGGCTACCTGCCGCCCCTCCACCCTAACCACTAGGCTACCTGCCGCCCCTCCACCCTAACCACTAGGCTACCTGCCGCCCCTCCACTCTAACCACTAGGCTACCTGCCGCCCCTCCACTCTAACCACTAGGCTACCTGCCGCCCCTCCACCCTAACCACTAGGCTACCTGCCGCCCCTAGTAAGAGATTTACACAAGGGATTTCAACTTGCAACCTTCCGGTTACAAACATTTTAGTAACTAACATTTTAGTTCATCAAAATCATTGTCCGGTGAATTAATCCTAAAAATCTTAATTAAAATGATAATTTTTTAAAGTTGAAAATCAACTAATGTGAGATCAGCAGCCTCCTGCCATATAGACACGTTGTCGGGCAGCTAAAGACATCAGGGACTCATAGTTTATAGGCCAATGCAGCAGTAGGCCTATAACTTCACACGTTTCTTGAAAGAACTGGTGTATGGTGGCTGCTGGTTAGAATGGTGTTTTCCCAGGTGGGCTGGTTAGAATGGTGTTTTCCCAGGTGTGGTGGTTTAGAATGGTGTTTTCCCAGGTGTGGTGGTTAGAATGGTGTTTTCCCAGGTGGGCTGGTTAGAATGGTGTTTTCCCAGGTGTGGTGGTTTAGAATGGTGTTTTCCCAGGTGGGCTGGTTAGAATGGTGTTTTCCCAGGTGGGCTGGTTAGAATGGTGTTTTCCCAGGTGTGGTGGTTTAGAATGGTGTTTTCCCAGGTGGGCTGGTTAGAATGGTGTTTTCCCAGGTGGGCTGGTTAGAATGGTGTTTTCCCAGGTGTGGTGGTTTAGAATGGTGTTTTCCCAGGTGGGCTGGTTAGAATGGTGTTTTCCCAGGTGGGCTGGTTAGAATGGTGTTTTCCCAGGTGTGGTGGTTTAGAATGGTGTTTTCCCAGGTGGGCTGGTTAGAATGGTGTTTTCCCAGGTGGGCTGGTTAGAATGGTGTTTTCCCAGGTGTGGTGGTTTAGAATGGTGTTTTCCCAGGTGGGCTGGTTAGAATGGTGTTTTCCCAGGTGGGCTGGTTAGAATGGTGTTTTCCCAGGTGGGCTGGTTAGAATGGTGTTTTCCCAGGTGGGCTGGTTAGAATGGTGTTTTCCCAGGTGGGCTGGTTAGAATGGTGTTTTCCCAGGTGGGCTGGTTAGAATGGTGTTTTCCCAGGTGGGCTGGTTTAGAATGGTGTTTTCCCAGGTGTGGTGGTTTAGAATGGTGTTTTCCCAGGTGGGCTGGTTAGAATGGTGTTTTCCCAGGTGTGGTGGTTTAGAATGGTGTTTTCCCAGGTGTGGTGGTTTAGAATGGTGTTTTCCCAGGTGTGCTGGTTAGAATGGTGTTTTCCCAGGTGGGCTGGTTAGAATGGTGTTTTCCCAGGTGGGCTGGTTAGAATGGTGTTTTCCCAGGTGGGCTGGTTAGAATGGTGTTTTCCCAGGTGGGCTGGTTAGAATGGTGTTTTCCCAGGTGGGCTGGTTTAGAATGGTGTTTTCCCAGGTGTCGTGGTTTAGAATGGTGTTTTCCCAGGTGTGGTGGTTTAGAATGGTGTTTTCCCAGGTGTGCTGGTTAGAATGGTGTTTTCCCAGGTGGGCTGGTTAGAATGGTGTTTTCCCAGGTGGGCTGGTTAGAATGGTGTTTTCCCAGGTGGGCTGATTTAGAATGGTGTTTTCCCAGGTGGGCTGATTTAGAATGGTGTTTTCCCAGGTGGGCTGGTTAGAATGGTGTTTTCCCAGGTGAGCTGGTTAGAATGTTGTTTTCCCAGGTGGGCTGGTTAGAATGGTGTTTTCCCAGGTGGGCTGGTTAGAATGGTGTTTTCCCAGGTGGGCTGGTTTAGAATGGTGTTTTCCCAGGTGTCGTGGTTTAGAATGGTGTTTTCCCAGGTGTGGTGGTTTAGAATGGTGTTTTCCCAGGTGTGCTGGTTAGAATGGTGTTTTCCCAGGTGGGCTGGTTAGAATGGTGTTTTCCCAGGTGGGCTGGTTAGAATGGTGTTTTCCCAGGTGGGCTGATTTAGAATGGTGTTTTCCCAGGTGGGCTGATTTAGAATGGTGTTTTCCCAGGTGGGCTGGTTAGAATGGTGTTTTCCCAGGTGAGCTGGTTAGAATGTTGTTTTCCCAGGTGGGCTGGTTAGAATGGTGTTTTCCCAGGTGGGCTGGTTAGAATGGTGTTTTCCCAGGTGGGCTGGTTTAGAATGGTGTTTTCCCAGGTGGGCTGGTTAGAATGGTGTTTTCCCAGGTGTGCTGATTTAGAATGGTGTTTTCCCAGGTGGGCTGGTTATTATGGTGTTTTCCCAGGTGGGCTGGTTAGAATGGTGTTTTCCCAGGTGGGCTGGTTAGAATGGTGTTTTCCCAGGTGGGCTGGTTAGAATGGTGTTTTCCCAGGTGTGGTGGTTTAGAATGGTGTTTTCCCAGGTGGGCTGGTTAGAATGGTGTTTTCCCAGGTGGGCTGGTTAGAATGGTGTTTTCCCAGGTGGGCTGGTTAGAATGGTGTTTTCCCAGGTGGGCTGGTTAGAATGGTGTTTTCCCAGGTGTGGTGGTTTAGAATGGTGTTTTCCCAGGTGGGCTGGTTAGAATGG
>NC_088409.1:102048510-102073510 GCF_034236695.1 Oncorhynchus nerka | reverse complement strand
TAGACCAGAGCCCTATTCCCTAGACAGTGCACTACTATAGACCAGAGCCCTAATCCCTAGACAGTGCACTACTTTAGACCAGAGCCCTAATCCCTAGACAGTGCACTACTTTAGACCAGAGCCCTATTCCCTAGACAGTGCACTACTTTAGACCAGAGCCCTATTCCCTAGACAGTGCACTACTTTAGACCAGAGCCCTAATCCCTAGACAGTGCACTACTTTAGACCAGAGCCCTATTCCCTAGACAGTGCACTACTTTAGTCCAGAGCCCTATTCCCTAGACAGTGCACTACTATAGACCAGAGCCCTATTCCCTAGACAGTGCACTACTTTAGACCAGAGCACATTGGGAATAGGGAACCAATACCTTCTGTCAGAATGGCAGGTTGATTACTCCATGCTTGATTGTTCATCTTGATCATAACATATTCTTTAATTATATGCTTTAGCAATAAGGCCAGAGGAGGTGTGGTATATGGCCAATATACCACGGCTAAGGGCTGTTCTTAAGCATGACGCATCGCCGAGTGCCTGGATACAGACTTTAAGCCGTGGTATATTGGCCATATACCAAAACCCCCAGGATGCCTTATTTCTATTGTAAACAAATTACCAATGTAATTAAAACAGTACAAATATATTTTTTTGTTATACCTTTGGTATACGGTCTGATATACCACGACTTTCAGCCAATCAGCATTCAGGGCTCAAACCACCCAGTTTATAATAAAGAGTAAATCCTCAAAACATATACAAAGGGATATGCTACTGCAGTGAAATGGAGTCTGGAATATGTATCAAAGTCTGGTTGCATCAGTAACTGACAAGGCTTTAATGTGTTCCAAATCCCACTCTATTTTAGTGCACTACTTTTGACCAGGGCCCATATGTAACATTTGGGACGCAACCCCCATTATGAAGACAGAGCGATGTCTCTGTGAAGTTATTGTCATTTGAACAGGAAATGGAATGGTGTTTGTTTACATTCCTAACCTGAACAAAGTTCCAGGATTCTCTTCCTTCTCTCTTCTAGAATATTCACGGGCTGTTCTAGAATCTTCAGTGGGTTCCAAAGGTTCCGCTCATCCTAGAATCAGATTCTCCTGAATCACCCGAAGGACCAATTGGAACAGAAAGCGTTGAGTGAATCATGTTGCGTTTCAGCCCACTGATAGAAGCAAAACTACATCATCTCAAACATTATGTCACTAATTTAATTTATTATGTGTTGATGTGAATATTAACAAGACTTGCCTCTCTGGAGCTTCTTACAGCCTTGCCAATCCCAACACAACTGGGTCCTATTCATTAAGCACCAAATGTAAGAAAACTGTCTGAAACAGGGAGGGTTGTACCCGGACTTGTCCAATAAGAAATCCAAATTTGCAAAACGATTTGCTACATAAAAAATAAAATAAAAAGGGGGTGAATTTAATGAATCTTACGACCCTGAACATTGGACCACTTCTCTCTGATGTCGTAATGCTGTCTGTTGACCAGGCGGGGGCGATGTTTCTCACCTCTTCAACACCCACCCTTTGTCTCATTATTTCATTACATATATATATATATATATATGAATCAGCAGCATCAGTCTGTCTGGGAGGAAGATGGACTTGTACAATGTAAGATATGGCTGTAATATTGTAATAAAATATGGCTGTAATATTCCAGAGAATATAGTCACAACTCTCGTATGTACGGTTATTGCTGTAATATTAAAGAGAGAGAATAGCCTCTGTGTCAAGTTATTGCTGTAATTTAAAAACCTCCTAGATGTAAATGCAGGTGTTTGCCTGTATGAAGCAGGATGATGTGCAATATGACACCACATGAAGCTGGGTTGTGACAGGACATGGTCAAGATGTTCAAATGTTCATAGATGACCAGCATGGTCCAATAATAATAATCACAGTGGTTGTCGATGGTGCAGCAAGTCAACACCTCAGGGGTAAATGTCAGTTGGCTTTTCATAGCTGATCATTAAGAGTATCTCTACCTCTCCTGCTGTCTCTAGAGAGTTGAAAACAGCAGGTCTGGGACAGGTAGCACGTCCGGTGAACAGGTCAGGGTTCCATAGCTGATCATTGAGAGTATCTCTACCTCTCCTACTGTCTCTAGAGAGTTGAAAACAGCAGGTCTGGGACAGGTAGCACGTCCGGTGAACAGGTCAGGGTTCCATAGCCGATCATTGAGAGTATCTCTACCTCTCCTGCTGTCTCTAGAGAGTTGAAAACAGCAGGTCTGGGACAGGTAGCACGTCCGGTGAACAGGTCAGGGTTCCATAGCCGATCATTAAGAGTATCTCTACCTCTCCTGCTGTCTCTAGAGAGTTGAAAACAGCAGGTCTGGGACAGGTAGCACGTCCGGTGAACAGGTCAGGGTTCCATAGCCGATCATTGAGAGTATCTCTACCGCTCCTGCTGTCTCTAGAGAGTTGAAAACAGCAGGTCTGGGACAGGTAGCACGTCCGGTGAACAGGTCAGGGTTCCATAGCCGATCATTGAGAGTATCTCTACCGCTCCTGCTGTCTCTAGAGAGTTGAAAACAGCAGGTCTGGGACAGGTAGCACGTCCGGTGAACAGGTCAGGGTTCCATAGCCGATCATTGAGAGTATCTCTACCGCTCCTGCTGTCTCTAGAGAGTTGAAAACAGCAGGTCTGGGACAGGTAGCACGTCCGGTGAACAGGTCAGGGTTCCATAGCCGATCATTGAGAGTATCTCTACCGCTCCTGCTGTCTCTAGAGAGTTGAAAACAGCAGGTCTGGGACAGGTAGCACGTCCGGTGAACAGGTCAGGGTTCCATAGCCGCAGGCAGAACAGTTGAAACTGGAGCAGCAGCACGGCCAGGTGGACTGGGGACAGCAAGGAGTCATCAGGCCAGGTAGTCCTGAGGCATGGTCCTCCGAGATAGAGGGAATTAGAGAGAACATACTTAAATTCACACAGGACACCGGATAAGACAGGAGAAGTACTCCAGATATAACAAACTGACCCTAGCCTTTTTCCTATTTTGTTGCATTACAACCTGTAATTTAAATGGATTTTTATTTGGATTTCATATAATTGACACACAAAAAAGTTCAAATTGTTGAAGTGAAATGAAATAAATACTGAGAAGTGGTGTATGTGTATATTACATTTACATTTAAGTCATTTAGCAGACGCTCTTATCCAGAGCGACTTACAAATTGGTGCTTTCACCTTATGACATCCAGTGGAACAGCCACTTTACAATAGTGCATCTAGGTCTTTTAAGGGGGGAAGGATTACTTTATCCTATCCTAGGTATTCCTTAAAGAGGTGGGGTTTCAGGTGTCTCCGGAAGGTGGTGATTGACTCCGCTGTCCTGGCGTCGTGAGGGAGTTTGTTCCACCATTGGGGGGCCAGCGCAGCGAACAGTTTTGACTGGGCTGAGCGGGAACTGTATTCCCCCTATGAAGCCCCTAAATGTTTACGTGGTCACACAGTCGTGTCTGAACAGGGAGTACAGAAGGGGGCTAAGCACACACCCTTGGGGTGGCCACCTTATCTAAGCTTTTAAAAATAAATAAGGCAAGCATTGTCTGGATGAAGCCTGTGCATTCTATTTTATTGGACAATGAACATGAAATGAAAAAAAGCCTTATTAATCAACATTTGAGCCTCAGAGAATCTGTCAAAGATAATATATAATATGTATTCTGTAAATAATATAAAAACCATAACAAACTTGCCAAGAGAGGGCCGCCCACCAAAACTCACAGACCAGGCAAGGAGGGCATTAATCAGAGAGGCAACAAAGATCACCCTGGAGGAGCTGTAAAGCTCCACAGGGGAGATTGGAGTATCTGTCCATAGGACCACTTTAAGATGTACACTCCACAGAGCTGGGCTTTACGGAAGAGTGGTGAGAAAAAAAGACATTGCTTAAAGAAAAAAAATAAGCAAACACATTTGGTGTTCTACAAAAGGCATGTGGGAGACTCCCCAAACATATGGAAGAAAGTACTCTGGTCAGATGAGACTCAAATGTATCTTTTTGGCCATCAAGGAAAACATTGCCGGCGCAAACCCAACACCTCTCATCACCCTGAGAACACCATCCCCACAGTGAAGCATGGTGGTGGCAGCATCATGCTGTGGGAATGTTTGGCAGGGACATCGGCGCTAAATACAGGGAAATTCTTGAAGGAAACCTGTTTCAGTCTTCCAGAGATTTGAGACTGAGATGGAGGTTCACCTTCGAGCAGGACAATGACCATAAGCATACTGCTAAAGCAACACTCGAGTGGTTTAAGGGGAAACATTGAAATGTCTTGGAATGGCCTAGTCAAAGCCCAGACCTCCATCCAATTGAGAATCTGTGGTATGACTTAAAGATTGCTGTACACCAGCAGAACCCATCCAACTTGAAGGAACTGGAGCAGTTTTAACTTGAAGAATGGACAAAAATCCCAGTGGCTAGATGTGCCAAGCTTATAGAGACAAACCCCAAGAGACTTGCAGCTGTAATTGCTGCAGAAGGTGGCTCTACAAAGTATTGACTTTGGGGGATGAATAGTTATGCACACTGAAGTTCTTTTTGTTTTTTTGCCTGTGTCTTATTTCTTGTTTGTTTCACACAAAACAATAATTTGCATCTTCAAAGTGGTATGCATGTTGTGTAAATCAAATGATACAAATCCATTTTAATTCCAGGTTGTAATGCAATAAAATTGGAAAAATGCCAACGGGGGTTGAATATTTTCGCAAGCCACTGTAACTAATGATATAGAATGGTAGATGTTCTAGAACAGTACTAATGATATAGAATGGTAGATGTTATAGAACAGAACTAATGATATAGAACGGTAGATGTTCTAGAACAGTACTAATGATATAGAATGGTAGATGTTCTAGAACAGTACTAATGATATAGAATGGTAGATGTTCTAGAATAGTACTAATGATATAGTACAGTAGATGTTCTAGAACAGTACTAATGATATAGAATGGTAGATGTTCTAGAACAGTACTAATGATATAGTACAGTAGATGTTCTAGAACACTACTAATGATATAGAATGGTAGATGTTCTAGAACAGTACTAATGATATAGAATGGTAGATGTTCTAGAACAGTACTAATGATATAGTACAGTAGATGTTCTAGAACACTACTAATGATATAGAACAGTAGGTGTTCTAGAACAGTACTAATGATATAGAATGGTAGATGTAGGTGCTTCCGGGTTGGAGCGATCTGGTCGCATCCGCGCTTCGGTCTGCAGGTTGTATAACTTTTTCATTACATTTCATTATAGTACAACGGTCTGATTTGTCTAATCTTAGCAATTTCCTCTTAGCTAGCTACATAGTCGTCGTTGTATCAAAGATAATTGCGTAATTATCGTATTTCGTCGTCTCCTATCTGTCCAACACGTTCACCGTCTACCGTAGCACTGTAGTACTATCACACTCAACTGAACGTCTTGATTAGTGTAGTGTTAGCTAGCTACATAGCTAGCTACATAGTTGTCTTTGCTGTCTTCGTATCCAAGATAATTGTGTAGCTTAGAGTGTGGAGTCTTAGAGTGATAATTGCGTTATTATCGTATTTCGTCGCCCTCCTATCTGCCTAGCAGCTAGCATACGTTCACCGGCTACCGTAGCACTGTAGTAACTATCACACTCAACCGAACGACTTGATTAGTGTAGTATTAGATAGCTACATAGTTGTCTTTGCTGTCTTCGTATCCAAGATAATTGTGTAGTTTAGAGTGTGTAGTCTTAGAGTGATTATCTTAATTCACCGAGGTTAGCTAGCCAGCTATTTTGTCGTCCTTAACGTAGGAGACACTCCTAGCTAGCCAATAGCCAGCCAACGTCTACTGAATAGAACTTTCGCATTCCGGTCGCATTCCGCGTCGCTCCACAGGTAGTATCACTTTTTCACTTCATTTCATTACAGTCCCAACGGTGTGATTTGTTTGATCGTAGCTAGCTACATAGCTAGCTACATAGCCGTCTTTGTTTCAAAGATAATTGTGTAGTCTAGAGCGATTTTCTAGGTTAGCTAGCCAGCTATTGTCGTTCTCCTACGCAACGTAACGTAACCAACACTGCTAGCTAGCCAGCTAGCTCCCGATAAGCAGCATTGTAGAAACTTCACACTCAACGGTACGACTTGATTAGGGTAGTGTCAACAACGCAGCTAGCCTACCCCAGCAGTACTCTATCATTTTAATCATTTTAGTCAATTAGATTCTTGCTACGTAAGCTTAACTTTCTGAACATTCGAGACGTGTAGTCCACTTGTCATTCAATCTCCTCTGCATTAGCGTAGCCTCTTCTCTAGCCTGTCAACTATGTGTCTGTCTATCCCTGTTCTCTCCTCTCTGCACAGACCATACAAACGCTCCACACCGCATGGCCGCAGCCACCCTAATCTGGTGGTCCCAGCGCGCACGACCCACGTGGAGTTCCAGGTCTCCGGTAGCCTCTGGAACTGCCGATCTGCGGCCAACAAGGCAGAGTTCATCTCAGCCTATGTCTCCCTCCAGTCCCTCGACTTCTTGGCTCTGACGGAAACATGGATCACCACAGACAACACCGCTACTCCTACTGCTCTCTCTTCGTCCGCCCACGTGCTCTCGCACACCCCGAGAGCTTCTGGTCAGTGGGGTGGTGGCACCGGGATCCTCATCTCTCCCAAGTGGTCATTCTCTCTTTCTCCCCTTACCCATCTGTCTATCGCCTCCTTTGAATTCCATGCTGTCACAGTTACCAGCCCTTTCAAGCTTAACATCCTTATCATTTATCGCCCTCCAGGTTCCCTCGGAGAGTTCATCAATGAGCTTGATGCCTTGATAAGCTCCTTTCCTGAGGACGGCTCACCTCTCACAGTTCTGGGCGACTTTAACCTCCCCACGTCTACCTTTGACTCATTCCTCTCTGCCTCCTTCTTTCCACTCCTCTCCTCTTTTGACCTCACCCTCTCACCTTCCCCCTACTCACAAGGCAGGCAATACGCTCGACCTCATCTTTACTAGATGCTGTTCCTCCACACTAACCTCATTGCAACTCCCCTCCAAGTCTCCGACCACTACCTTGTATCCTTTTCCCTCTCGCTCTCATCCAACACTTCCCACACTGCCCCTACTCGGATGGTATCGCGCCGTCCCAACCTTCGCTCTCTCTCCCCGCTACTCTCTCCTCTTCCATCCTATCATCTCTTCCCTCTGCTCAAACCTTCTCCAACCTATCTCCTGATTCTGCCTCCTCAACCCTCCTCTCCTCCCTTTCTGCATCCTTTGACTCTCTATGTCCCCTATCCTCCAGGCCGGCTCGGTCCTCCCCTCCCGCTCCGTGGCTCGACGACTCATTGCGAGCTCACAGAACAGGGCTCCGGGCAGCCGAGCGGAAATGGAGGAAAACTCGCCTCCCTGCAGACCTGGCATCCTTTCACTCCCTCCTCTCTACATTTTCCTCCTCTGTCTCTGCTGCTAAAGCCACTTTCTACCACTCTAAATTCCAAGCATCTGCCTCTAACCCTAGGAAGCTCTTTGCCACCTTCTCCTCCCTCTTGAATCCTCCTCCCCCTCCCCCTCCTCCCTCTCTGCAGATGACTTCGTCAACCATTTTGAAAAGAAGGTCGACGACATCCGATCCTCGTTTGCTAAGTCAAACGACACCGCTGGTTCTGCTCACACTGCCCTACCCTGTGCTCTGACCTCTTTCTCCCCTCTCTCTCCAGATGACATCTCGCGTCTTGTGACGGCCGGCCGCCCAACAACCTGCCCGCTTGACCCTATCCCCTCCTCTCTTCTCCAGACCATCTCCGGTGACCTTCTCCCTTACCTCACCTCGCTCATCAACTCATCCCTGACCGCTGGCTCGTCCCTCCCGTCTTCAAGAGAGCGAGAGTTGCACCCCTTCTGAAAAAACCTACACTCGATCCCTCCGATGTCAACAACTACAGACCAGTATCCCTTCTTTCTTTTCTCTCCAAAACTCTTGAACGTGCCGTCCTTGGCCAGCTCTCCCGCTATCTCTCTCAGAATGACCTTCTTGATCCAAATCAGTCAGGTTTCAAGACTAGTCATTCAACTGAGACTGCTCTTCTCTGTATCACGGAGGCGCTCCGCACTGCTAAAGCTAACTCTCTCTCCTCTGCTCTCATCCTTCTAGACCTATCGGCTGCCTTCGATACTGTGAACCATCAGATCCTCCTCTCCACCCTCTCCGAGTTGGGCATCTCCGGCGCGGCCCACGCTTGGATTGCGTCCTACCTGACAGGTCGCTCCTACCAGGTGGCGTGGCGAGAATCCGTCTCCTCACCACGTGCTCTCACCACAGGTGTCCCCCAGGGCTCTGTTCTAGGCCCTCTCCTATTCTCGCTATACACCAAGTCACTTGGCTCTGTCATAACCTCACATGGTCTCTCCTATCATTGCTATGCAGACGACACACAATTAATCTTCTCCTTTCCCCCTTCTGACGACCAGGTGGCGAATCGCATCTCTGCATGTCTGGCAGACATATCAGTGTGGATGACGGATCATCACCTCAAGCTGAACCTCGGCAAGACGGAGCTGCTCTTCCTCCCGGGGAAGGACTGCCCGTTCCATGATCTCGCCATCACGGTTGACAACTCCATTGTGTCCTCGTCCCAGAGCGCTAAGAACCTTGGCGTGATCCTGGACAACACCCTGTCGTTCTCAAATAACATCAAGGCGGTGGCCCGTTCCTGTAGGTTCATGCTCTACAACATCCGCAGAGTACGACCCTGCCTCACACAGGAAGCGGCGCAGGTCCTAATCCAGGCACTTGTCATCTCCCGTCTGGATTACTGCAACTCGCTGTTGGCTGGGCTCCCTGCCTGTGCCATTAAACCCCTACAACTCATCCAGAACGCCGCAGCCCGTCTGGTGTTCAACCTTCCCAAGTTCTCTCACGTCACCCCGCTCCTCCGCTCTCTCCACTGGCTTCCAGTTGAAGCTCGCATCCGCTACAAGACCATGGTGCTTGCCTACGGAGCTGTGAGGGGAACGGCACCTCACTACCTCCAGGCTCTGATCAGGCCCTACACCCAAACAAGGGCACTGCGTTCATCCACCTCTGGCCTGCTCGCCTCCCTACCACTGAGGAAGTACAGTTCCCGCTCAGCCCAGTCAAAACTGTTCGCTGCTCTGGCCCCCCAATGGTGGAACAAACTCCCTCACGACGCCAGGACAGCGGAGTCAATCACCACCTTCCGGAGACACCTGAAACCCCACCTCTTTCAGGAATACCTAGGATAGGATAAAGTAATCCTTCTCCCCCTCCCCCCTTAAAAGACCTAGATGCACTATTGTAAAGTGGCTGTTCCACTGGATGTCATAAGGTGAAAGCACCAATTTGTAAGTCGCTCTGGATAAGAGCGTCTGCTAAATGACTTAAATGTAAATGTAAATGTAATGTTCTAGAACAGTAATAATTATATATGTATTGTCCCCTAGCTCTGTCCCCTAGCCCCTTGTCCGATAACTCTGTCCCCTAGCCCCTTGTCCGATAACTCTGTCCCCTAGCCCCTTGTCCGATAACTCTGTCCCCTAGCCCCTTGTCCGATAACTCTGTCCCCTAGCCCCTTGTCCGATAACTCTGTCCCCTAGCCCCTTGTCCGATAACTCTGTCCCCTAGCCCCTTGTCCGATAACTCTGTCCCCTAGCCCCTTGTCCGATAACTCTGTCCCCTAGCCCCTTGTCCGATAACTCTGTCCCCTAGCCCCTTGTCCGATAACTCTGTCCCCTATTCCCTCTCTTCCGTCTCTGTAGAGTCAAACTGCGTTTTTAAAGTGGACTTTACTAAGCTGCCTTTAGAAAAAGCTGAATGAGTATATTTCATTTGGAAGGTCGTTTTTCCTCCACATAACGGCAAAAGGACAGCTACTGTGTCAACCTGGAGAATGACGCTGTAGATTTCCCTTTAAACCACAAGGGGGCGGCCTTCTACCAGTTATCTCCATTCTCCACAGCTCCACACTGATAGCTGTGATATTAATGATGAATTCACGCAGACTAGAGGGCTGTTTCCATGCCCACTCCAGTCAGTCAGGACACTGTCACACCATATATAATACAGTCATACCATATATAATACAGTCACACCATATACAATAGTCATACCATATATAATCCAGTCACCCCATATACAATACAGTCATACCATATATAATACAGTCACACCATATATAATACAGTCACACCATATATAATACAGTCACACCATATACAATACAGTCACACCATATATAATACAGTCACACCATATACAATAGTCATACCATATATAATACAGTCACACCATATATAATACAGTCACACCATATACAATACAGTCATACCATATACAATACAGTCACACCATATATAATACAGTCACACCATATACAATACAGTCATACCATATACAATACAGTCACACCATATATAATACAGTCACACCATATACAATACAGTCACACCATATACAATAGTCATACCATATATAATCCAGTCACCCCATATATAATACAGTTACACCATATACAATACAGTCACACCATATATAATACAGTCACACCATATACAATACAGTCACACCATATACAATAGTCATACCATATATAATCCAGTCACCCCATATATAATACAGTCACACCATATATAATACAGTCACACCATATATAATACAGTCACACCATATATAATACAGTCACACCATATATAATACAGTCACACCATATATAATACAGTCACACCATATATAATACAGTCACACCATATACAATACAGTCACACCATATATAATACAGTCACACCATATACAATAGTCATACCATATATAATACAGTCACACCATATACAATAGTCATACCATATATAATCCAGTCACCCCATATATAATACAGTTACACCATATACAATACAGTCACACCATATATAATACAGTCACACCATATACAATACAGTCACACCATATATAATACAGTCACACCATATACAATACAGTCACACCATATATAATACAGTCACACCATATACAATAGTCATACCATATATAATACAGTCACACCATATATAATACAGTCACACCATATATAATACAGTCACACCATATACAATAGTCATACCATATATAATACAGTCACACCATATACAATAGTCATACCATATATAATCCAGTCACCCCATATATAATACAGTTACACCATATACAATACAGTCAACCATATATAATACAGTCACACCATATACAATACAGTCACACCATATATAATACAGTCACACCATATACAATACAGTCACACCATATATAATACAGTCACACCATATACAATAGTCATACCATATATAATACAGTCACACCATATATAATACAGTCACCCCATATATAATACAGTCACACCATATATAATACAGTCACACCATATACAATACAGTCACACCATATATACAGTCATATAATAGATCATGTAGCGCTGTCTGACCCACGGGCCAGAGATATAGGGAATGGGGTTCTGTAGGGCCCTGTCTAAAGTAGTGCACTATATAGGGAATGGGGTTCTGTAGGGCCCTGTCTAAAGTAGTGCACTATATAGGGAATGGGGTTCTGTAGGGCCCTGTCTAAAGTAGTGCACTATATAGGGAATAGGGTTCTGTAGGGCCCTGTAAAAAGGAGTGCACCATATATAGGGAATAGGGCTCTGGTCTAAAGGAGTGCACTACATAGGGAATAGGGTGCTATTTGTGATTCAGCCTCGGACTAGAAATGTCTGAGATTAGGCACAACATCTGTCATAATGTCCATGAAAGACAGACTGTATACGATACTGTGTTTTGACATATATTTTCATATCTGTTGTTGAGATTTTATTGAGTTTCAATGCACTTTTAAATGAAGTTTAATTCGATTTGATTTGTTGTGTGCCTTACTGCTGTCTAAAGCCTTGAACCAAGGCATTAGAGTCACACCCATCTGTGTACCAGCACCTACAATTTTCCACTGTTTGAGTTCCTGCACCTTTAATATAGAAAATTATCTCAAAAGTATTGCAGAGTTCCTGTTCTCCTAAATATAAACAGTACCGGCACACAAAATGAGTAATGGGCAGCACAGCATCTATTTCATTCCAAGTCAAGCACTGGTCATAATTACACTTGCCGACAATACAAAGTGTCCCCTTCTTAGGTTGGAGCCCACAAAGGTACTTTTTTGTCTATGAGTTGATATTTCTGAAAATAAGAAGTCTTCCTCCTACTCGAGTTAGAGTACTCTCCTCCTGTCAGCAGCAGTCAGTCTGAATCAGTCAGTCAGCTGTGGATGGATTGAAGTCAGTGAACCCCTGGAACCTTGGCCTTTCAGGTTGAGAGGGAAAAAGGGGGAAGGAGAGAGAGAGAGAGTGAGGGCAGGGGGAGGTAAGGAAGCGTTTAGAGAGAGAGAGAGGGGGGCAGGGGGAGGTAAGGAAGCGTTTAGAGAGAGAGAGAGAGTGAGGGGGCAGGGGGAGGTAAGGAAGCGTTTAGAGAGAGAGAGAGAGTGAGGGGGCAGGGGGAGGTAAGGAAGCGTTTAGAGAGAGAGAGAGAGGGGCAGGGGAGGAAGGAAGCGTTTAGAGAGAGAGTGAGGGGGCAGGGGAGGAAGGAAGCGTTTAGAGAGAGAGGGGGGGCAGGGGGAGGTAAGGAAGCATTTAGAGAGAGAGAGAGAGAGGGGGCAGGGGGAGGGAAGGAAAGCGTTTAGAGAGAGAGAGAGAGTGAGGGGGCAGGGGAGGTAAGGAAGCGTTTAGAGAGAGAGAGAGGGGGGGCAGGGGGAGGTAAGGAAAGCGTTTAGAGAGAGAGAGAGAAGGAGAGGGGGGCAGGGGAGTAAGGAAGCGTTTAGAGAGAGAGAGAGAAAGAGAGGGGGCAGGGGGAGGTAAGGAAGCGTTTAGAGTGAGAGAGAGAGGGGCAGGGGGAGGTAAGGAAGTGTTTAGAGAGAGAGAGAGAGAGAGAGTGAGGGGGGGCAGGGAAGCGTTTATGTTATTAGTACAAACTGAGCAGCCCTCTCGACCTCTCAGAGAGATGAAAACCTGTGTACGGTGTACGATGACTGGAATGTTCTCAGAACATCAGGATCTAAACTGTCAAAACACCTAAAACACAAACACCACGACTGACAGGAGAGAGGGAGGAAGGGAGAGAGAGAGGAAGGGAGGAAGGGAGAGAGAGAGAGAGAGAGAGGAAGGGAGAGAGAGAGAGAGAGAGAGGAAGGGAGGAAGGGAGAGAGAGAGAGGAAGGGAGAGGAAGGGAGAGAGAGAGGAAGGGAGGAAGGGAGAGAGAGAGAAGGAAGAGGAGAGGGAGGAGAGGAAGGGAGAGAGAGAGGAAGGGAGGAAGGGAGAGAGAGAGAGAGAGAGAGGAAGGGAGGAAGGGAGAGGGAGAGAGAGAGGAAGGAAGGAGAGAGAGAGGAAGGAGGAAGGAGAGAGAGGAGAGAGAGAGAGGAAGGGAGGAAGGGAGAGGGAGAGAGAGGAAGGGAGGAAGGGAGAGAGAGAGAGAGAGGAAGGGAGGAAGGGAGGAAGGGAGAGAGGGAGAGGAAGGGAGGAGAGAGAGAGAGAGAGGAGGAAGGGAGGAGAGAGAGAGAGAAGGAGAGAGAGAGAGAAGGAGGAAGGGAGAGAGAGAGAGGAAGGGAGGAAGGGAGAGAGAGAGAGAGAGAGGAGAAGGGAGGAAGGGATAGAGAGAGAGAGAGAGAGAGAGAGGAAGGGAGGAAGGGAGAGAGAGAGAGAGAGAGAGAGAAGGGAGGAAGGGATAGAGAGAGGAAGGAGAGAGAGGGAGAGAGAGAGAGGAGGAAGGGAGGAAGGGAGAGAGAGAGAGGAAGGGAGGAAGGGAGGAGAGAGAGAGAGAGAGGGAGGAAGGGATAGAGGGAGAGAGAGAGAGGAAGGGAGGAAGGGAGAGAGAGAGAGAAGGAAGGGAGAGAGAGAGAGAGAGAGGAAGGGAGGAAGGGAGAGGAGGAGAGAGAGAGAGAAGGGAGGAAGAGAGAGAGAGAGAGAGGAAGGGAGGAAGGGAGAGAGAGAGAGAGAGGAGGGAGAGAGGAAGGGAGAGAGAGAGAGAGGAGAGAGGAAGGAGAGAGAGAGAGAGAGGAAGGGGAGAGAGAGAGAGGAAGGGAGGAAGGGAGAGAGAGAGAGAGGAAGGAGAGAGGAAGGGAGAGAGAGAGAAGGGAAGGAGGAAGGGAGGAAGGAGAGAGGAAGAGAGGGAAGGGAGGAGGGAGAGAGAGAGGAAGGGAGGAAGGGAGAGAGAGAGAGAGGAAGGGAGAGGAGAGGAGAGGGAGGAAGGAAGGAGAGAGAGAGAGGAGGAAGGGAGAGAGAGAGAGAGGAAGGGAGGAAGGAGAGAGAGAGAGAGGAAGGGAGGAGAGAGAGAGGAAGGGAGGAAGGGAGAGAGGAAGGGAGGAAGGGAGAGAGAGGGAGGAAGGGAGAGAGAGAGAGAGAGAGGAAGGGAGGAAGGGAGAGGGAGAGAGAGAGGAAGGGAGGAAGGGAAGGAGAGAGAGAGAGAGAGAGAGAGGAAGGAGGAAGGAGAGAGGGAGAGAGAGAGGAGGAGAGAAGAGAGGAAGGAGAGAGAGAGAGAGAGAGGAAGGAGGAAGGGAGGGAGGAAGGAGAGAGGGAGAGGAGGAAGGGATGGAGAGGGATAGAGAGAGAGAGAGAAGGGAGGAAGGAGAGAGAGAGAGAGAGAGGAAGGGAGGAAGGGAGAGAGAGAGAGAGGAAGGGAGAGGAAGGAGAGAGAGAGGAAGGGAGGAAGGGGGGAGAGAGAGAGAGAGGGAGGAAAAGGGGGGAGAGAGAGAAGGAAGGGAGGAAGGGATAGAGGAGAGAGAGAGGAAGGAGGAAGGAGAGAGAGAGAGAGAGAGGAAGGGAGAGAGAGAGAGAGAGAGAGAGGAGGAAGGGAAGGGAGGAAGGAGAGAGGGGAGAGAGAGAGAGGAGAGGAGGGAAGGAGGAAGGAGGAGAGAGAAGGAAGGGAGGAAGGAAGGGAGAGAGGGAGAGAGAGAGGAAGGGAGAGAGGAAGGAGGGAAGGGAGAGAGAAGGGAGAGAGAGAGAGAGGGAAGGAAGGGAGAGGGGGAGAGGGAGAGAGAGAGGAAGGGAGAAGGGGAGAGAGAGAGAGAGAGAGGAAGGGAGAGAAGAGGGAGGGAGGGAAGGAGGGAGGGAGGGAGGGAGAGAGGAAGGGAGGAAGGGGAGAGAGAGAGAGGAAGGGAGAAGGGAGAGAGAGAGGAAGGGAGTAAGGATAGAGAGAGAGAGGAAGGGAGGAAGGGAGAGAGGAGAGAGAGAGAAGGGAGAGAGAGAGGAAGAGAGAGGAAGGGAGAGAGAGAGAGAGAGAGGGAGGAAAGGGAGAGAGAGAGAGAGCGAGAGAGAGAGAGAGGGAGGAAGGGAGAGAGGGAGAGAGAGAGAGAGGGAGAGAAGGGAGAGAGAGAGAGAGAGAAGAGAGAGAGAGAGGAAGGAGAGAGAGAGGAAGGGAGGAAGGGAGAGAGAGAGAAGAGAGGAAGGAGAGAGAAGAGAGAGAGAGAGAGAAGGAAGGGAGAGAGAGAGGAAGGGAGAGAGAGAGAGAGAGAGGAAGGGAGGAATGAGAGAGAGAGAGAGAGAGAGAGAGAGAGGAGGAAGGGAGGAAGGGAGAGAGAGGGAGAGAGAGGAGGAGAGAGAGAGAAGGAGAGGGAGAGAGAGAGAGAGAGAGAGAGGAAGGGGAGAGAGGAAGGGAGAAGAGAGAGGAGAGAGAGAGGAGGAAGAGAGAAAGGGAGAGAGAGAGAGGAAGGGAGGAAGGGAAGGAGGAAGGGAGAGAGAGAGGAAGAGGAAAGGGAGAGGAAGGGAGAGAGACAGAGAGAGAGAGGGAGGAAGGGAGGAAGGGAGAGAGAGGAAGGAAGGGAGGAAGGGAGAGAGAGAGGAAGGGAGAGGAAGGGAGGAAGGGGAGAGGGAGGAGAGAGGAAGGGAGGGAGAGAGAGAGAGAGGAAGGGAGAGAGAGAGAGAGAGAGTGAGGAAGGGGAAGGGAGGGGGGAGAGAGGGAGAGAAGGGAGAGAGAGAGAGAGAGGAAGGGAGGAAGGGAGAGAGGGAGAGAGAGAAGGGAGAGAGAGGAAGGGAGGAAGGGAGAGAGGGAGAGAGGAAGGGAAGGGAGGGAGAGAGGGAAGGGAGAGAGAGAGAGGAAGGGAGGAAGGGAGAGAGAGAGAGAGGAAGGGAGGAAGGAAGAGAGAGAGAGAGAGAGAGGGAGAGAGAGAGAGGAAGGGAGGAAGGGAGAGAGGGGAGAGAGAGAGAGGGAAGGAGAGAGAGAGAGAGAGAGGAAGGGAGGAAGGGAGAGAGAGAGAGAGAGAGAGGGAGGAAGGGAGAGAGAGGGAGGGAGGAAAGGAGGAGAGAGAGAGAGGAAGGGAAGGGAGGAAGGGATGAGAGAGAGAGGAAGGGAGGGAGGAGGGAGGGAGGAAGGGAGAGAGAGAGAGAGAGAGAGAGGGAGGAAGGGGAGAGAGAGAGAGAGGAAGGGAGAGAGAGGAAGGGGTAAGGGATAGAGAGAGGAAGGGAGGAAGGAGAGAGGGAGAGAGAGAGGAGTGAGGAGGAAGGGAGGAAAGGAGAGAGAGAGAGAGGAGGGAGGAAGAGAGAGGGAAGGAAGGAGAGAGAGGAAGGGGTAAGGGAGGAAGGGAGGAAGGGAGAGGAAGGAGAGAGAGGAAGGAGGAAGGAGAGAGAGAGGAAGGAGGAAGGGAGAGAGGGCGAGAGAGAAGGGAAAGGGAGGAAGGGAGAGAGGGGAGAGAGAAGGAGGAAGGGATAGAGAGAGAGAGAGTGAGAGAGAGGGAGGAAGGGAGGGAGGGAGTGAGGGAGGGAGGAAGGGAGGGAGGGAGGGAGGGAGGGAGGAAGGAGAGAGAGAGAGAGAGAGAGAGGAAGGAAGGGAGAGGGAAGGGAGAGGATAGGGAGAGGGAGGAAGGGAGTAAGGGATGAGAGAGAGGAGGGAGGAAGGGAGGAAGAGGGAGGAGAGAGCGAGAGAGAGGAGGGAGGGAGGAAGGGAGCGAGAGAGGGAGAGAGAGAGAGAGAGGGAGGGAGAGAGGAAGAGGGCAAGAGGAAGGGAGGAAGGGAGTAAGGGAGAGAGAGAGAGAAGAGATGGAAAGGGAGAGGAGAGAGAGAGAGAGAGAGAGAGGGAAGAGAGAGGAAGGGAGGAGGGAGAGAGAGAGAGGAAGGGAGGAAGGGAGAGAGAGAGAGAAGAGAGAAGGGAGAGAGAGAGAGAGAGGAAGGAGAGAGAAGAGAGAGAGGAAGGGAGAGGAAGGGAGAGAGAGAGAGAGAGAAGGGAAGGGAGGAGAGAGAGAGGGAGGAAGGGAGAGGAGAAGGAGAGAGAGAGGAGGAGAGGAAGGGAGAGAGAGAGAGGAAGGGAGGAAGGGAGAGAGAGAGAGGAGAGAGGAGGAGAGAGGGAGAGAGAGGAGGAAGGGAGAGAGAGAGAGAGAGAAGAGAGAGAGAGGGAGAGAGAGAGAGAGAGAGGAAGGGAGAGAGAGGAAGGAAAGAGAGAGAGAGGAAGGGAGGAAGGGAGAGAGGGAGAGAGAGAGAGAGAGAGAGAGAGGAAGGAGGGAGGAAGGGAGGAGAGAGAGAGAGAGAGGAGGGAGGAAGGGAGAGGAGAGAGAGAGAGAGAGAGAGAGAGAGAGGAAGGGAAGGGAGGGAAGGGAGAGAGAGAGAGAGGAAGGAAGGAAGGGAGAGAAGGGAGAGAGAGAGAGGAGAGAGCGAGAGAGAGGAAGGGAGGAAGGGAGAGAGAGGAAGAGAGGAAGGGAGAGAGAGAGAGAGAGAGGAAGAGGAGGAGAGGGAGGAAGGGAGGAAGGGAGAGAGAGGAAGGGAGAGGAAGGGAGAGAGAGGAGAGAGGAAGGGAGGAAGGAGAGAGAGAGAGAGGAAGGGAGGAGGGAGAGAGGAGAGAAGAGAGAGAGGAAGGGAGAGAGGAGAGAGAGAGGAAGGGAGGAAGGGAGGAAGGGAGAGAGGGAGAGGAAGGGAGAGGAAGGAGAGGGAGAGAGAGGAAGGGAGGAAAGGAGGAAGGGAGAGAGAGAGAGAGGAAGGGAGAGAGAGAGAGAGGAAGGAGGAAAAGGGAGAGAGGAGAGAGAGGAAGGGAGAGAGGGAGGAGAGGAAGGGAGGAAGGGAGAGAGGAGAGAGGAAGGGAGGAAGGGAGAGAGAGAGAGAGGGAGAGGAAGGAGAGGGAGGAAGGAGGAAGGAGGAAGGGAGAGAGAGAGAGAGAGAGGAAGGGAGGGAAGAGAGAGAGGAAGGGAGGAAGGGAGAGAGAGAGGAGAGAGGAGGAAGGGAGAGAGAGAGAGAGGAAAGGGAGGAAGGGGAGAGAGAGAGAGGGAGGAAGGAGGAAGGAAGAGAGAGAGAGAGAGGAAGGGAGGAAGGGAGAGAGAGAGAGAGAGGAAGGGAGAGAGAGAGAGAGAGGAGAGAGGAAGGGAGGAAGGGAGAGAGAAGGAGGAAGGGAGGAAGGGAGAGAGAGAGAGAGAGAGAGGGAGAGTGAGAGAGGAAGGGAGGAAGGGAGAGAGAGAGAGAGAGGGAAGGGAGGAAGAGAGAGAGAGAGAGAGAAGGAGGAAGAGGGAGAGAGAGAGAGAGAAGAGAAGGGAGGGAGGAAGGAGAGGGAGAGAGAGGAGGAAGGAGAGAGGAGAGAGAGAGAGAGAGAGAGAGAGGAGAGGGAGGAGGAGGGGAGAGAGGGAGTGAGAGAGGAAAGGGAGAAGAGAGAGAGGGAGGAAGGGAGAAGAGAGAGAAGAGGAGAGGAGAGGAAGGGAGTAGAGGGAGAGGGGAGAGAGAGAGAGGAAGGGAGGAAGGAGAGAGAGGAAGAGAGAGAGGAGGGAGAGAGAGAGGAAGTGAGGGAGGAAGGGAGAGAGAGAGAGAGAGAGAGAGGAAGGGAGAAGGGAGAGAGGAAGAGAGAGAGGAAGGGAGGAAGGGAGAGAGAGAGAGAGAGAAGGAGGAAGGGAGAGAGAGAGGAAGGAGGGAGGAAGGGAGAGAGAGAGAGAGAGAGGAAGAGGGAGAGAGGAGAGAGAGAGAAGGGAGGGAAGGGAGAGAGAGAGAGAGGAAGGGAGGGAAGAGAGAGAGAGGAAGGGAGGAGGGAGAGAGGAAGGGAGGAAAGGGAGAGAGGACAGGAGAGAGAGAGGGGAGAGAGAGAGAGGAAGGGGAGGAAGGGAGAAGGGAGGAGAGAGAGAGGAAGGGAGAGGGAAGGGAGAGAGAGGAGGAAGAGGAAGGAGAGAGAGAGAGAGAGAGAGAGAGAGAGAGGAGGAAGGAGGAAGGGAGAGAGAGAGAGGAAGGGAGGAAGGGAGAGAGAGAGAGAGAGGGAAGGGAGGAAGGGAGAGAAGAGAGAGGGAAGGGAGGAAGAGGAGGGAAGGAGGGAGAGAGAGGGAAGGAGAGGAAGGAGAGAGAGAGAGAGGAAGGGAGGAGAGAGAGAGAGAGAGGAAGGGAGGAAGGGAGGAAGGGAGAGAGAGAGAGAGAGGAAGGGAGGAAGGGGAAGAGAGAGAGAGAGAGGAAGGGAGGAAGGGAGAGAGGAGGGAGGAAGGGAGAGAGAGAGGAAGGGAGAGGAAGGAGGGGAGAGAGGGAGAGAGAGGGAGAGAAGGGAAGGGAGAAGGAGAGAGAGAGAGAGGAAGGGAGGAAGGGAGGAGAGAGAAGAGAGGAAGGGAAGGATAGGAGAGGAGAGAGAGAGAGAGGAAGAGAGGAAGGGAGAGAGAGAGAGGAAGGAGAGGAAGGAGAGAGAGAGAGAGGAAGGGAAGAGGAAGGGAGAGAGAGAGAGGGAAGGGAGGAAGGGAGAGAGAGAGAGAGGAAGGGAGGAAGGGATAGAGGAGAGAAGGGAGAGAGAGAGAGGAAGGGAGAGAGGGAGAGAGAGAGAGAGAGGAAGGAAGGAAGGGAGAGAGGAGAGAGAGAGAGAGAGAGAGAGAGAGAGAGAGGGAGGAAGGGAGAGAAGGGAGAGAGAGAGAGAGAGAGAGAGAGAGGAAGGGAGGAAGGAGAGAGGGAGAGAGAGAGAAGGGAGAGGGAGAGAGAGAGAGAAGGGAAGGGAGGAAAGAAGGAGAGAGAGAGAGAGAGAGAGAGAGGAGGAAGGGAGAGAGGGAGAGAGGAGAGGGAAGGGAGAGAGAGAGAGAGAGAGAAGGGAGGGAAGGGAGAGAGAGAGAGAGAGAGAGAGGAAGGGAGGGAGAGAGGGAGAGGAGGAAGGGAGAGAGAGAGAGAGAGAGAGGAAGGGAGGAAGGGAGTAGGGGAGAGAGAGAGAGGAAGGGAGGAAGGGAGAGAGGGAGAGAGAGAGAGAGAGAGAGAGGGAGGAAGGGAGGAAGGGAGAGAGAGAGAGAGAGAGAGAGGGAGGAAGGGAGAGAGAGAGAGAGAGAGAGAGGAAGGGGAGAGAGAGGAAGGGAGTAAGGGAGAGAGAGAGAGAGAGAGAGAGAGAGAGAGAGAGAAAGGGAGAGAGAGAGGAAGGGAGCGAGAGAGAGGAAGGGAGGAAGGGAGAGAGAGAGGAAGAGAGGAAGGGAGAGAGAGAGAGAGAGAGAGAGAGAGAGAGAGAGAGAGAGAGAGAGAGAGAGAGGAAGGAGAGAGAGAGAAGGAGAGAGAGAGAGAGAGGGAAGGGAGGAATGGAGAGAGAGAGAGAGAGAGAGAGAGGAAGGGAGGAAGCGAGAGAGGGAGAGAGAGAGGAAGGGAGAGAGAGAGAGAGGAAGGGAGGAAGGGAGAGAGAGAGAGAGAGAGAGAGAGAGGAAGGGAGGAAGGGAGAGAGGGAGAGAGAGAGGAAGGCAGAGAGAGAGAGAGGCATAACACAGCTCCTAGACTGGAGCATAACATAACACAGCCCCTAGACTGGAGCATTACATAGCACAGCCCCTAGACTGGAGCATTACATAACACAGCTCCTAGACTGGAGCATAACACAGCTCCTAGACTGGAGCACAACACAGCCCCTAGACTGGAGCATTACATAACACAGCCCCTAGACTGGAGCATAACATAACACAGCCCCTAGACTGGAGCATAACACAGCTCCTAGACTGGAGCATAACACAGCCCCTAGAGGAAGGGAGAGAGAGAGAGGAAGGGAGGAAGGGAGAGAGAGAGAGAGAGAGGAAGGGAGAGAGATAGAGAGGAAGGGAGGAAGGGAGAGAGAGAGAGAGAGAGGAAGGGAGAGATGGAGAGAGAGAGGAAGGGAGGAAGGGAGAGAGAGAGAGAGGAAGGGAGAGAGAGAGAGAGGAAGGGAGGAAGGGAGAGAGGAAGGGAGGAAGGGAGAGAGAGAGAGAGAGAGAGAGGAAGGGAGGAAGGGAGAGAGAGAGAGAGAGAGAGAAGGGAGGAAGGGAGAGGGAGAGAGAGAGGAAGGGAGGAAGGGAGAGAGGGAGAGAGAGAGGAAGGGAGGAAGGGAGAGAGAGAGAGAGAGAGAGAGAGAGGAAGGGAGGAAGGGAGAGAGGGAGAGAGAGAGGAAGGGAGAGAGAGAGAGGAAGGGAGGAAGGGAGAGAGAGAGAGAGAGAGAGAGAGAAGGGAGGAAGGGAGAGAGGGAGAGAGAGAGAGAGGAAGGGAGGAAGGGATAGAGAGAGAGAGAGAGAGAGAGAGGAAGGGAGGAAGGGATAGAGAGGGAGAGAGAGAGAGAGGAAGGGAGGAAGGAGAGAGAGAGAGAGAGAGGAAGGGAGGAAGGGAGAGAGAGAGAGGAAGGGAGAGGAAGGGAGAGAGAGAGAGGAAGGGAGGAAGGGAGAGAGAGAGAGGAAGGGAGGAAGGGGGAGAGAGAGAGAGAGAGGAAGGGAGGAAGGGATAGAGGGAGAGAGAGAGGAAGGGAGGAAGGGAGAGAGAGAGAGAGGAGGAGAGGAGAGAGAGAGAGAGAGAGAGAGGAAGGGAGGAAGGGAGAGAGGGAGAGAGAGAGGAAGGGAGGAAGGGAGAGAGAGAGAGAGAGAGAGAGAGAGAGAGAGGAAGGGAGGAAGGAGAGAGAGCGAGAGAGAGAGAGAGGGAGGAAGGGAGAGAGGGAGAGAGAGAGGAAGGAGAGAGAGAGAGAGAGAGAGAGAGGAAGGGAGGAAGGGAGAGAGAGAGAGAGAGAGAGAGGAAGGGAGGGAGGGAGGGAGGGAGAGAGAGAGAGAGAGAGAGAGAGGGAGGAAGGGAGAGAGAGAGAGAGAGAGGAAGGGAGAGAGAGAGGAAGGGAGTAAGGGATAGAGAGAGAGAGAGGAAGGGAGGAAGGGAGAGAGGGAGAGAGAGAGAGAGAGAGAGAGAGGAAGTGAGGGAGGAAGGGAGAGAGAGAGAGAGGGAGGAAGGGAGGAGAGAGAGAGAGAGAGAGAGAGGAAGGGGAGAGAGAGGAAGGGAGTAAGGGAGAGAGAGAGAGAGAGAGAGAGAGAGAGAGAAAGGGAGAGAGAGAGAGGAAGGGAGCGAGAGAGAGGAAGGGAGGAAGGGAGAGAGAGAGGAAGAGAGGAAGGGAGAGAGAGAGAGAGAGAGAGAGAGAGAGAGAGAGAGAGAGAGAGAGAGAGGAAGGGAGAGAGAGAGAAAGGGAGAGAGAGAGAGAGAGGAAGGGAGGAATGGAGAGAGAGAGAGAGAGAGAGAGAGAGAGGAAGGGAGGAAGCGAGAGAGGGAGAGAGAGAGGAAGGGAGAGAGAGAGAGAGGAAGGGAGGAAGGGAGAGAGAGAGAGAGAGAGAGAGAGAGGAAGGGAGGAAGGGAGAGAGGGAGAGAGAGAGGAAGGGAGAGAGAGAGAGAGGCATAACACAGCTCCTAGACTGGAGCATAACATAACACAGCCCCTAGACTGGAGCATTACATAGCACAGCCCCTAGACTGGAGCATTACATAACACAGCTCCTAGACTGGAGCATAACACAGCTCCTAGACTGGAGCACAACACAGCCCCTAGACTGGAGCATTACATAACACAGCCCCTAGACTGGAGCATAACATAACACAGCCCCTAGACTGGAGCATAACACAGCTCCTAGACTGGAGCATAACACAGCCCCTAGACTGGAGCATAACATAGCACAGCCCCTAGACTGGAGCATAACACAGCCCCTAGACTGGAGCATGACATAACACAGCCCCTAGACTGGAGCATAACACAGCCCCTAGACTGGAGCATTACATAACACAGCCCCTAGACTGGAGCATAACACAGCTCCTAGACTGGAGCATAACACAGCCCCTAGACTGGAGCATAACATAGCACAGCCCCTAGACTGGAGCATAACACAGCCCCTAGACTGGAGCATGACATAACACAGCCCCTAGACTGGAGCATAACACAGCCCCTAGACTGGAGCATTACATAACACAGCCCCTAGACTGGAGCATAACACAGCCCCCAGACTGGAGCATAACACAGCCCCTAGACTGGAGCATAACATAACGCAGCCCCTAGACTGGAGCATAACACAACCCCTAGACAGGAGCATTACATAACACAGCCCCTAGACTGGAGCATAACACAGCCCCTAGACTGGAGCATAGCATAACACAGCCCCTAGACTGGAGCATTACATAACACAGCTCCTAGACTGGAGCATAACATAGCACAGCCCCTAGACTGGAGCATAGCACAGCTCCTAGACTGGAGCATAACATAACACAGCTCCTAGACTGGAGAGACAGGAGGAGGCAGAGAGACAGAGGAGGAGGCAGAGAGACAGAGGGGGAGGCAGAGAGACAGAGGAGGAGGCAGAGAGACAGAGGAGGAGGCAGAGAGACAGAGGAGGAGGCAGAGAGACAGAGGAGGAGGCGGAGAGACAGAGGAGGAGGCAGAGAGACAGAGGAGGAGGCAGAGAGACAGAGGAGGAGGCAGAGAGACAGAGGAGGAGGCGGAGAGACAGAGAAACCCAGAGAGACAGAGGAGGAGGCGGAGAGACAGAGGAGGAGGCAGAGAGACAGAGGAGGAGGCAGAGAGACAGAGAAGGAGGCAGAGAGACAGAGGAGGAGGCGGAGAGACAGAGGAGGAGGCAGAGAGACAGGAGGAGGCAGAGAGACAGAGGAGGAGGCAGAGAGACAGAGGAGGAGGCGGAGAGACAGAGGAGGAGGCAGAGAGACAGAGGAGGAGGCAGAGAGACAGAGGAGGAGGCGGAGAGACAGAGGAGGAGGCAGAGAGACAGAGGAGGAGGCAGAGAGACAGAGGAGGAGGCAGAGAGACAGAGGAGGAGGCAGAGAGACAGAGGAGTAGGCAGAGAGACAGAGGAGGAGGCAGAGAGACAGAGGGGGAGGCGGAGAGACAGAGAAATCCAGAGAGACAGGAGGAGGCAGAGAGACAGAGGGGGAGACAGAGAGACAGAGAAACCCAGAGAGACAGGAGGAGGCAGAGAGACAGGAGGAGGAGGCAGAGAGACAGAGGAGGAGGCAGAGAGACAGCGGGGGAGGCAGAGAGACAGAGAAACCCAGAGAGACAGGAGGAGGCAGAGAGACAGAGGAGGAGGCAGAGAGACAGAGGAGGAGGCAGAGAGACAGCGGGGGAGGCAGAGAGACAGAGAAACCCAGAGAGCCAGGAGGAGGCAGAGAGACAGAGGAGGAGGCAGAGAGACAGAGGAGGAGGCAGAGAGACAGAGGAGGAGGCAGAGAGACAGAGGAGGAGGCAGAGAGACAGAGAAATCCAGAGAGACAGGAGGAGGCAGAGAGACAGAGAAACCCAGAGAGACAGGAGGAGGCAGAGAGACAGAGAAACCCAGAGAGACAGGAGGAGGCAGAGAGACAGAGGAGGAGGCAGAGAGACAGAGGAGGAGGCAGAGAGACAGAGGAGGAGGCGGAGAGACAGAGGAGGAGGCAGAGAGACAGAGGAGGAGGCAGAGAGACAGAGGGGGAGGCGGAGAGACAGAGAAATCCAGAGAGACAGGAGGAGGCAGAGAGACAGAGGGGGAGACAGAGAGACAGAGAAACCCAGAGACAGGAGGCAGAGAGACAGGAGGGGAGGCAGAGAGACAGAGGCAGAGAGACCCAGAGAGAGAGACAGGAGGAGGCAGAGAGACAGAGGAGGCAGAGAGACAGAGGAGGAGGCAGAGAGACAGAGGAGGAGGCAGAGAGACAGCGGGGGAGGCAGAGAGACAGAGAAACCCAGAGAGACAGGAGGAGGCGGAGAGACAGAGAAATCCAGAGAGACAGGAGGAGGCAGAGAGACAGGAGGAGGCAGAGAGA